>NW_024061362.1:32500-142549 GCF_016432855.1 Salvelinus namaycush | reverse complement strand
CCAGGGGTCAGACTGTTAACACACTAGAACTCTCTGTCATCTCCTCCCAGGGGTCAGACTGTTAACACACTAGAACTCTCTGTCGTCTCCTCCCAGGGTCAGACTGTTAACACACTAGAACTCTCTGTCATCTCCCTCCAGGGGTCAGACTGTTAACACACTAGGAACTCTCTGTCGTCTCCTCCCAGGGGTCAGACTGTTAACACACTAGAACTCTCTGTCATCTCCTCCCAGGGGTCAGACTGTTAACACACTAGAACTCTCTGTCGTCTCCTCCCAGGGGTCAGACTGTTAACACACTAGAACTCTCTGTCGTCTCCTCCCAGGGGTCAGACTGTTAACACACTAGAACTCTCTGTCGTCTCCTCCCAGGGGTCAGACTGTTAACACACTAGAACTCTCTGTCGTCTCCTCCCAGGGGTCAGACTGTTAACACACTAGAACTCTCTGTCATCTCCTCCCAGGGGTCAGACTGTTAACACACTAGAACTCTCTGTCATCTCCTCCCAGGGGTCAGACTGTTAACACACTAGAACTCTCTGTCATCTCCTCCCAGGGGTCAGACTGTTAACACACTAGAACTCTCTGTCATCTCCTCCCAGGGGTCAGACTGTTAACACACTAGAACTCTCTGTCGTCTCCTCCCAGGGGTCAGACTGTTAACACACTAGAACTCTCTGTCATCTCCTCTCAGGGGTCAGACTGTTAACACACTAGAACTCTCTGTCATCTCCTCCCAGGGGTCAGACTGTTAACACACTAGAACTCTCTAACACACTAGAACTCTCTCTTCTTCCCTCTCCTTTTGTCACTCCACACTGTCTCCCTGGAGCATATCACGGTGTGTGTGTGTGTGTGTGTGTGTGTGTGTGTGTGTGTGTGTGTGTGTGTGTGTGTGTGTGTGTGTGTGTGTGTGTAGTACCTGAGCAGGCGAGTCATGGCGTGCCTGCAGGTGTAGTGGAGGGGTGTGTTGTGTTGGTAGGTCTCTCCGTAGGACGCGTTGGGGTCCAGCCCCTCCCTGGCCTGGCTGTTGCCCTCGTACAGTTGCCATGCCAACGCCTCCGCTGACTAGAGCCTTCCGGAACTTAGTGGCTGTGTTCCCCATCACTGTTCTACAGGGGGGAGTTGCACTGCCATCATTCAGCACAATGAATCAACTTTATCATTCATCATTTATTCATTTAATGTGTTAACTAATATCTGTAATAATACACTACTTCATGTAATAATAAATTATATTTTTATATTTGATAATGATAAACACTCACCTCTGCTATTCAGTCCTCCTCTTCCTCTCCTTCTCCTCTTCCTCTCCTCCTGTCCTCCTCCACTCCTCAGCTCACAGTTCTGTCATGGCCCACACCCTGCCGAGAAAGGGAGGGGGAGGGAGAAATTGGATCAATTAACCAATCAACTAATCTACATTGAAAATTAAATACAGAAATATATAATTTACATAAAGTATCAGTCAAAAGTTTGGACACACCTACTCATTCAAGGGTTTTTCTTTATTTTCACTATTTTCTATATTGTAGAATAATAGTGAAGACATCAAAACTATGAAATAACACATATGGAATCATGTAGTAACCAAAAAAGTGTTAAACAAATCCAAATATATTTTATATTTGAGATTCTTCAAATAGCCACCCTTTGCCTTGATCACAGCTTTGCACACTCTTGGCATTCTCTCAACCAGCTTCATGAGGTAGTCACCCGCGCCGACAGAAACAAACATCTTTCTGGTAAGAAGAGGGGCGGGGGTGTATGCCTTATGATTAACGAGACGTGGTGTGATCATAACAACATACAGGAACTCAAGTCATTCTGTTCACCTGATTTAGAATTCCTCACAATCAAATGTCGACCGCATTATCTACCAAGGGAATTCTCTTCGATTATAATCACAGCCGTATATATTCCCCCCCAAGCAGACACATCGATGGCCCTGAACGAACTTTATCTGACTTTATGTAAACTGGAAACCACACACCCTGAGGCTGCATTCATCATAGCTGGGGATTTTAACAAGGCTAATCTGAAAACAAAACTCCCTAAATTCTATCAGCATATCGATTGTGCTACCAGGGCTGGTAAAACCTTGGATCATTGTTATACTAACTTCCGCGACCCATATAAGGCCCTCCCCCGCCCTCCTTTCGGAAAAGCTGACCACGACTCCATTTTGTTGCTTCCAGCCTACAAACAGAAACTAAAACAGCAAGCTCCCGCGCTCAGGTCTGTTCAACGCTGGTCCGACCAATCTGATTCCACGCTTCAAGACTGCTTCGATCACGTGGATTGGGATATGTTCCGCATTGCGTCCAACAACAACATTGACGAATACGCTGATTCGGTGAGCGAGTTCATTAGAAAGTGCATTGACGATGTCGTACCCACAGCAACGATTAAAACATTCCCAAACCAGAAACCGTGGATTGATGGCAGCATTCGCGTGAAACTGAAAGCGCGAACCACTGCTTTTAACCAGGGCAAGGTGACCGGAAACATGACCGAATACAAACAGTGTAGCTATTCCCTCCGCAAGGCAATCAAACAAGCTAAGTGCCAGTATAGAGACAAAGTAGAGTCGCAATTCAACAGCTCAGACACAAGAGGTATGTGGCAGGGTCTACAGTCAATCACGGATTACAAAAAGAAAACCAGCCCCGTCGCGGCCCAGGATGTCTTGCTCCCAGACAGACTAAATAACTTTTTTGCTCGCTTTGAGGACAATACAGTGCCACTGACACAGCCCGCTACCAAAACCTGCGGGCTCTCCTTCACTGCAGCCGAGGTGAGTAAAACATTTAAACGTGTTAACCCTCGCAAGGCTGCAGGCCCAGACGGCATTCCCAGCCGCGTCCTCAGAGCATGCGCAGACCAGCTGGCTGGTGTGTTTAAGGACATATTCAATCAATCCTTATCCCAGTCTGCTGTTCCCACATGCTTCAAGAGGGCCACCATTGTTCCTGTTCCCAAGAAGGTTAAGGTAACTGAGCTAAACGACTACCGCCCCGTAGCACTCACTTCCGTCATCATGAAGTGCTTTGAGAGACCAGTCAAGGACCATATCACCTCCACCCTACCTGACACCCTAGACCCACTCCAATTTGCTTACCGACCCAATAGGTCCACAGACGACGCAATCGCAACCACACTGCACACTGCCCTAACCCATCTGGACAAGAGGAATACCTATGTGAGAATGCTGTTCATCGACTACAGCTCAGCATTTAACACCATAGTACCCTCCAAACTCGTCATCAAGCTCGAGACCCTGGGTCTCGACCCCGCCCTGTGCAACTGGGTCCTGGACTTCCTGACGGGCCGCCCCCAGGTGGTGAGGGTAGGTAACAACATCTCCACCCCGCTGATCCTCAACACTGGGGCCCCACAAGGGTGCGTTCTGAGCCCTCTCCTGTACTCCCTGTTCACCCACGACTGCGTGGCCATGCACGCCTCCAACTCAATCATCAAGTTTGCGGACGACACTACAGTGGTAGGCTTGATTACCAACAACGACGAGACGGCCTACAGGGAGGAGGTGAGGGCCCTCGGAGTGTGGTGTCAGGAAAATAACCTCACACGCAACGTCAACAAAACAAAGGAGATGATTGTGGACTTCAGGAAACAGCAGAGGGAGCACCCCCCTATCCACATCGACGGGACAGTAGTGGAGAAGGTGGAAAGTTTTAAGTTCCTCGGTGTACACATCACGGACAAACTGAATTGGTCCACCCACACAGACAGCGTTGTGAAGCAGGAGGCTGAAGAAATTCGGCTTGTCACCAAAAGCACTCACAAACTTCTACAGATGCACAATCGAGAGCATCCTGTCGGGCTGTATCACCGCCTGGTACGGCAACTGCTCCGCCCACAACCGTAAGGCTCTCCAGAGGGTAGTGAGGTCTGCACAACGCATCACCGGGGGCAAACTACCTGCCCTCCAGGACACCTACACCACCCGATGTCACAGGAAGGCCATAAAGATCATCAAGGACAACAACCACCCAAGCCACTGCCTGTTCACCCCGCTATCATCCAGAAGGCGAGGTCAGTACAGGTGCATCAAAGCAGGGACCGAGAGACTGAAAAACAGCTTCTATCTCAAGGCCATCAGACTGTTAAACAGCCACCACTAACATTTAGTGGCCGCTGCCAACATACTGACTCAACTCCAGCCAACTTTGAATTGATGGAAATTATGTAAAAATGTATCACTAGCCACTTTAAACAATGCCACTTAATATAATGTTTACATACCCTACATTACTCATCTCATATGTATATACTGTACTCTATATCATCTACTGCATCTTGCCATCTTTATGTAATACATGTATCACTAGCCACTTTAAACTATGCCACTTTATGTTTACATACCTACATTACTCATCTCATATGTATAGACTGTACACTATACCATCTACTGCATCTTGCCTATGCCGTTCTGTACCATCACTCATTCATATATCTTTATGTACATATTCTTTATCCCTTTACACTTGTGTGTATAAGGTAGTAGTTGTGGAATTGTTAGGTTAGATTACTTGTTGGTTATTACTGCATTGTCGGAGCTATTGACTAGAAGCACAAGCATTTCGCTACACTCGCATTAACATCTGCTAACCATGTGTATGTGACAAATAAAATTTGATTTGATTTGATTTGGAATGCATTTCAATTAACAGGTGTGCATTGTTAAAGTTAATTTGTGGATTTTCTTTCCTTCTTAATGCGTTTGAGCCAATCACTTGTGTTGTGACAAGGTATGGGAGGTATACAGAAGATGACCCTATTTGGTAAAATATCAGGTCCATGTTATGGCAAGAACAGCTCAAATAAGCAAAGAGAAATGACAGTCCATCATTACTTAAAGACATGAAGGTCAGTCAGTGCGGAACATTTCAAGAACTTTGAAAGTTTCTTCAAGTGCTGTCGCAAAAATCATCAAGGGCTATGATGAAACTGGCTCTCATGAGGACCGCCACAGGAAAGGAAGACCCAGAGTTACCTCTGCTGCAGAGGATAAATTCATTAGAGTTACCAGCCTCAGAAATTGCAGCCCAAATAAATGCTTCACAGAGTTCAAGTAACAGACACATCTCAACATCAACTGTTCAGAGGAGACTGGGTGAATCAGGCCTTCATGGTCGAATTGCTGCAAAGAAACCACTACCAAAGGACACCAATAAGAAGAAGAGACTTGCTTGGGCCAAGAAACACGAGCAATGGACATTAGACAGGTGGAAATCTGTCCTTTGGTCTGATGAGTGCAAATTTGTGATTTTTGGTTCCAACCGCTGTGTCTTTGAGTCACAGAGTAGGTGAACGGATGATCTCAGCATGTGTGGTTCCCACCGTGAAGCATGGAGGAGACGTGATGGTGTGCTTTGCTGGTGACACTGTCTGTGATTTATTTATAATTCAAGGCAAACTTAACCAGCATGGCTACCACAGAATTCTACAGCGATATGCCATCCCATCTGGTTTGCGCTTAGTGGGACAATCATTTGTTTTTCAACAGGACAAATGACCCAACACACCTCCAGGCTGTGTAAGGTCTATTTGACCAAGGAGAGTGATGGAGTGCTGCATCAGATGACCTGGCCTCCACAATCACCTGACCTCAACCCAATTGAGATGGTTTGGGATGAGTTGGACTGCATATGTGGGAACGCCTTCAAGACGGTTGGAAAAACATTCCAGGTGAAGCTGGTTGTGAGAATGCCAAGAGTGTACAAAGCTGCTATCAAGGCAAAGGGTGGCTACTTTGGAGAATATAAAATATAAAATGTATTTTGATTTGTTTAACACTTTTTTGATTACTACATGATTCCATGTGTTATTTCCTACTTGATGTCTTCACTACTATTTTACAATGTAGAAAATAGTAAAAATAAAGAAAAACCCTTGAATGACTGAAATATCATATTTACATAAGTATTCAGACCCTTTACTCAGTACTTTGTTGAAGCACCTTTGGCAGCGATTACAGCCTTGAGTCTTGTTGGGTATGACGCTACAAGCTTGGCACACCTGTATTTAGGGAGTTTCTCCCGTTCTTCTCTGCAGATCCTCTCAAGCTCTGTCAGGTTGGATGGGGAGCGTCGCTGCACAGCTATTTTCAGGTCTCCAGAGATGTTCGATCGGGTTCATGTCTGAGCTCTGGCTTGGCCACTCAAGGACATTCAGAGACTTGTCCCAAACCCACTCCTGTGTTGTCTTGGCTGTGTGATTAGGGTCGTTGTCCTGTTGGAAGGTGAACCTTTACCCCAGTCTAAGGTTGTGAGCGCTCTGGAGCAGATTTGCATCAAGGATCTCTCTGTACTTTGTTCCGTTCATCTTTCCCTCGATCCTGACTCCCAGTCCCTGCGCTGAAAAACATCCCCACAGCATGATGCTGCCACCACCATGCTTCACCGTAGGGATGGTGCCAGGTTTCCTCCAGACGTGAAGCTTGGCATTCTGACAAAAGAGTTCAACCTTGGTTTCATCAGACCAGAGAATCTTGTTTCTCATGGTCTGAGAGTCTTTAGGTGCCTTTTGGCAAACTCCAAGCGGGCTATCATGTGCCTTGCTGAGGAATGGCTTCCGCCTGGCCACTCTACCATAAATGCCTGATTGGTGAAGTGCTGCAGATTGGTGGAGTGCTGCAGAGATGGTTTTCCTTCTGGAAGGTTATCCCATCTCCACAGAGGAACTCTGGAGTTCTGTCAGAGTGACCATCGGGTTCTTGGTCACCAAGGCCCTTCTCCCCCAATTGCACAGTTTGGCCGGGCGGCCAGCTCTAGGAAGGGTCTTGGTGGTTCTAAAATTCTTCCATTTAAGAATTATGGAGGCCACTGTGTTCTTGGGGACCTTCAATGCTGCAGACATTTTTTGGTACCCTTCCCCAGATCTGTTTCTCGACACAATCCTGTCTCGGAGCTCTACGGACAATTCCTTTGTCCTCATGGTTTGGTTTTTGCTCTGACATGCACTGTCAACTGTGGGACCTTATATAGACAGGTTAGTGCCTTTCCAAATCATGTCCAATCAATTGAATTTACCACAGGTGGACTCCAATCAAGTTGTAGAAACATCTCAAGGATGTTCTCTTCACCTCCCTCTCCTCTTCTCTTCACCTCCCTCTCCTCTTCTCTTCACCTCCCTCTCCTCTTCTCTTCACCTCCCTCTCCTCTTCTCTTCACCTCCCTCTCCCCTTCTCTTCACCTCCCTCTCCCCTTCTCTTCACCTCCCTCTCCCCTTCTCTTCACCTCCCTCTCCCCTTCTCTTCACCTCCCTCTCATCTTCTCTTCACCTCCCTCTCCTCTTCTCTTCACCTCCCTCTCCCCTTCTCTTCACCTCCCTCTCCCCTTCTCTTCACCTCCTTCTCTTCACCTCCCTCTCCTCTTCTCATGTCAACAGCGTTATATCATCCTGACATGGATTCAAAACAAATCACAGTTTACCAAAAGTGATCCACCATAACAACCACTTGCTTTGGTGACATGGTGTGTTTACAACACATAGCTTATAAGTGTTCATAACATAGCATTTATAACACAGTGTTCATAAGCTTATCATGGTGAAGTTGGCCCAACACATGTAGCTACTTCAATTTTCACACCATGGATGAAATCCCAAGAACAATACACAGTGTGCTAAGTGTCAGACTCTATAAAGAAATATGGAAAGTCACACACTCTAACTATGCTCCCAAAAGTTGAATGGGTATAGCAACCAACGTTTCGGCAACGCAGTGCCTTCTTCAGGGTTGAGGTTTAAGGATCAGACTCAACATAAGGGTTAGCTAGCTAGCTAAAAAAACACCCTGTCTGACTCTGTATATGGTTGTGTCCAGGCAACACACCATGTAGCGGACTAAACTCCACTCCCCCATGTAGCCTAGCCTGGCTAATTGCTTTATTCCTTGGTCTCTGGCTCTTTCAACAGGCTAGCATGGACAGACTCTATCACTTGTTAGCTAGTGACTAACTAAGAATTATAATCATAGCCAGAGCCGTGTATTTCTGTCTATATGGCGTTGGTCATCGCTAGCTAGCTACATGGCTAATTAGTTAGTTACCCACCACCGTTCTGCTACAGAACTGGCTGACGTGAATATCTATATGTGATGCCAGGCTGGTTCAAACTGATGCCAGGCTGGTTCAAGCTGATGCCAGGCTGGTTCAAACTGATGCCAGGCTGGTTCAAGCTGATGCCAGGCTGGTTCAAACTGATGCCAGGCTGGTTCAAGCTGATGCCAGGCTGGTTCAAACTGATGCCAGGCTGGTTCAAGCTGATGCCAGGGCTGTTTATTTTTTGGGGCAATTTTTTTGTTGTTGTATGGTTTAAATGGTAAGAGCTAGGTAGCTAGATACATAGAGAGTACATCGTTGTTGGCCTCTCAATTTAGTGTTGTTAAATCATTAAAGCTACCTAGCTACAACTGTCTAAAACAGCTAACGTTAGCTAACAAGCTAGATAATGATACAGCATCTAGCTGATAGAATGTAACGTTACTTAGCTAGCTATCAATCTACTACTTACACCACTATCGATTCACTTGGTCACCAGTCGGACATCCAAACATTCACACGGGCAGAATACCGTTATTTCATTATTTTCCTTCTCGACTACCCACCATCCTCCTCTCTTTCTCTCCAAACTCAGTTATTCTGAGTGATGATTCGAGATGCTGCTGTTTCTGTTGTTATTGCTGCCAGGAAGATGCATCATACGCATGCGCAGCACAAGCTGTCTCTGGCCACTAACACCTGATTGGTCAATAAATGTATTCGTCTCCGTGTACTCTGTCTCAAAGATTGTTTATAAAGGTTGGTAAACGTGCCTCAAATTTGCCCAAACCATTGACATAAAAAACACTCGAAACACATGAAAGTCTTCCCATTCTGTATGTTTATTACACATAATACATGTTTACTACACAACTCCAAAGTACAAGTAAGTTATGGATAAAATATTAGGTCATTGCTATTGGCCAACGATAGTACATTACATTAGGCTACATAAAGATTGTATGGAGTCCATAGGCACAATATAAATAATGCTGTTCTTAATATTTTTACAACCAATTCTAGACAGCATTAGGATATACGTTCCCCCCACTGTCTCTCTGTCACACACACACACACACACACACACACACACACACACACACACACACACACACACACACACACACACACACACACACACTTTCTCTCTTTTTCTCTACTCTTGACAGCAGATGCCCAGTCTGCAGGCTTCACACAGGGCTTTCTCATGGGGCCTCCTCGACACCTTCTCTGACCCATCCTCTTCTTCCTCCTCCTCCTCCTCTTCCTCCTCCTCCTCATCCTCCTCCTCTTCCTCATCATCCTCCTCCTCATCCTCCTCATCATCCTCCTCATCCTCGTCGTAGCAGTTCTTCTTAATTTTTCCAAACAATCCAAGCAGTGCCTCCTCCACCTCGTCCTGGGAGAAACCTGGGAGTTCAAACTCTTCCCGGCAGCGTTTGCATGCCTGGCCGTACGGCCGCATCAGCACGGTCCCCCTGGCTGTCGTATCCCGCAGACGGTACCGGAACACTAGCACCACCCGCGCCGACCACCACGTCTTAGAGCACTCACCACACTGGAACCTGAGGGAGAGAGGTAGAGGGGGAGAGAGGGGGAGAGAGAGGGAGAGAGGGGGAGAGAGACGGGGACAGAGAGGGGGAGGGGGGGGAGAGAGAGGGGGAGAGGTGGAGGGGGAGAGAGGGGGAGAGAGAGGGAGAGATGGGGAGAGAGACGGGGACAGAGAGGGGGAGAGGTAGAGGGGGAGAGAAAGGGAGAGATGGGGAGAGAGACGGGGACAGAGAGGGAGAGAGGGGGAGATGTGGAGGGGGAGGGGGAGAGGTGGAGAGAGAGACGGGGACAGAGAGGGGGAGAGAGGGGGAGAGAGAGGGAGAGAGAGGGAGAGAGGGGGAGAGGGGGAGGGGGAGAGGGGAGAGGTGGAGAGAGAGAGGGGAGAGGTGGAGGGGGAGAGGTGGAGAGAGAGACGGGGACAGAGAGAGGAAGAGAGGGGGAGAGAGATAGAGAGAGAGAGCATTTGAATGAAAGCATGTCTATCCGTACATTTTAGAGTGGTCAGTTTCCACTGGTGCTGCAGTGCCAATCTTCTGAAAGTGTGAGCTCTATGTGGAACTGAGTCGGGAAACCACAGGCATACACAACACATAACAAGCATAAAGACAATGACAGTATAAGAAAGAGATACCTACCGTCCATTGGCACAGTGGCTGTACACCCTCCATCCTCTCCTCCTCTCCTCCTCGGTGAGTGCTTCTGCCAGGCCATAGTTGAAGTGGAAGGCCCACTGGTCACTGCTGTCCAACTCCTCATCCAACATCTCCTCAAAACACTCTGACCACAGGGTGGGTGTCCAGTCTGGGTTACACACACACACACACACACACACACACGCGCGCGCACACACACACAATAACAAGCACGCACACACACATAGACAAACATGCAAGCGCAGGTACGCAAACAACACACACGCACTTAGACAGGACCGGACTGGTTCGGATAGTGCAGCAAGAGCTTAGCTATTAAATAACTTTCCTGATTAATGCATATAAATAGGCCTACTTCCTTTATGTAAATAAATAAATAAACAAACAAGCTAGATCACAGATCATATGTCCAAAAAAAACGGCATTAAAAAAATACATTAAAAGTATTCATTGCCTACCTGTGCTCATGATCGTCAATGTCGGAGAACAAATGAAAACAAAATGCTGTTGAAGAACAAATGATCTGTTTGTGTGGTTATGATATTGTCCGGTATGAGCTGAATATTTTATATGGTCCTGCTGGTATTCCCCTGACGTTGAGATTTGGAAAACGAAACTGACTGTCTGTTTTCTCTTCGCCACAGCCCAGTCCGTACGTAGTATGCAGTCTGTCACTGTGCCCTATTGAAGACCAGCCCTTCAGCACAGATTGTCCATTATATTTACCAGGGGCCTCATGTATCAATATTGCGTAGAAACTATTCTAAAATATTACATTAAAAAAAGTGTAATTTATCAAACAATCCTACGAGCGTCATATGTACACCCATAGGAGATAACCATTAATCAGTGCTTGTGCACGACCTAGGCTATTTGCATTTCGAAACGCCTCTATTTAACCATATATGGTGGAAATCATCCCTTTGAAGCCTGTGGGGAATATCCAGATTTTCTTTATACATTTATATATATATTTTAATCTTTTGTTCTTATTTATTTATATATTTTTTATTATTATTATATATTTTTTTGTGTAGAATATATATTTTTCCAGTACACGACACATTTACATAACGCACAGATGCACGCTACTCTTGGTGGCAGTAACATGCTGACCACACCTCTCTCGTCGCGTGCGCAAGCGTTTCAACATAAATGTTATTCAATCATTGCACCCACACTGCTCGCGCCGCCAACGAGCGTCTGCATTGCCAGGTGCTAAAATTGAAGTTGCTTCTATTTGTGGCGCAGAACGCTCTGCAAGTCCTGCCTCTCCCATCTCCTCATTGGTTATACCCACGTGGCTTATTGAAAGATGAACTGAGGTCAGTAGTCATGATGGTAATACTATTAGATGCTAATCTCAATATAATGTCCAAAGAAGAAAAAGCCTGGAAGGAAGAGAGATGACTAGAAGCGACTCGGTTGACCGGTTTATGTCTGGATTAATTGTCGGAGTAGAGGACCTTGTGCATTTCAGGTAAAATAACAACTCAACGTTCTTATCCTAGGACAAATTAGCTAGCAACAGCAAGCTAGCTAAATAGGACAAATTAACTAGCAACTGCAAGCTAGCTAGCTAAATTGCCATAAATGTTTAATGCTTTTCGACCTGTCCTCAAATTAATATAATTGGTTCAGAGTTTGTTTTGATATTTCAACCTGCGTGTCGTGATTGCGTTTGGTGTGGGGCGACAAAATCAATTTGCGCAGGATGGCGCACGCGTGGGTACGGTATAAGAAAGCCATCTTCATCTGCGCCCATTCAACATAGCCTAAATTTATGTTTTTATTACTTACAAACAAAATAATTTTGGGGGGTTCTCATACGCTTACAATGATGTTTTGACTCGTGCTTGAACACTCGCTAAGATTATATTTGGTTGTGATATTTGGAAAATAACTATTTTGGGTGCAGTATTTGTTAGCTAGAATGCTAACTCTCATTGATATAGGCTGTAGCTAAAGCTAGCCAAAGAGCCATTTTATTTAACCAGACAAGTCAGTTAAGTACAAATTCTTGTTTTATAATGACGGCCTACCCCGGCCAAACCGTCCTCTAACCCAGATGACGCTGGGCCAATTGTGTGCCGCCCTATGGGACTCCCGACCACGGCCGGTTGTGATACAGCCCCGGATCGAAACATTGACGCCTCCAGCACTGAGATGCAGACCACTGCACCACTTGGGAGCCATTACACTGGTTGAAGTGTTTTAAAAAAAGTTGATTTGCAGTTGATTTGCAATGATGACACAAACATTATATTAAGCAAGACATTCATACGAGCCTTAAAATCCAATTATAATCCAAAAGTAGTGTGAAATGCACTCATAAGCAACATGTAAATAGACGCTTTTTTTGCTGGTGTTCTATAAGAACTCTCCCTTGTTCTGCCACCAATTTGCGCGCATCGCCCTCGTGCGGCAATGTTTGAAAACACAAAATGGTCTCTATATGCAGACCTAAGCTTGTCGCCTGCTTTACTTCCTTTAGGCAGTGTTTTCCGTAAGTACATGGAGTAGTCAGCCAAATAGGAAAAGAGTTCCGGGCTGGGGGGTTCCGAAGAGAGCAAATTCTATTTTAGAGTTCTTGATTCCATCCATCTTCTAATGCCTTGATTCCATCCGAAATACACAGCTAAATTATTGAATACTTTAACGACTTTATCTCCCAGATTGGTAACATTTGTTGTGGTATTGAGTAGAAAGACATTTCTTTACAATTAAAATGACTGAAAATGTATAAACTCAGTGTATTGTTAGTTGTTTTGGATATTAGGCCTATATGATAACCTTTTTGTACCATTAAACCCCTGTCTTCTCTTGATATTAATGTCATATTTACAGTTTTACTGCAAGATATGAAATTCCACAATGCTTGTTTTTCAAAATATAAATTTTATTTTCGCTCCTGCTGTCGAGAGCCAATGTGTCGTTTTGTAATTTGGGTGAACAATCCCTTTAAAAGTTTGGCCTGTCAATCAATCACTGTAGGTGGGATTGTCAGGGGAGGGGGCAGGTGAAGTGACATCTGTCTGGTGAAGTCCACAAAGCAAATATTGCATATACAAACAGTTAAATGACCTGCAGCACGGTCAAGCAAGTTAATGTTTTTGATAGTTTTACTAAACAAATAGTGATTCAGACCCACGGAGTTACCTCAAGTCAGCACAAAGACAACAGGAGCCCTGCCTCCGCTATTCCAGCACCATTTACACTTAAACACATAAACATCATCAAATCAACTAGGCTATATAAACTTAGTTTAATACGCTGAAAACAAACTTAAAGATACCAAAAATAATTCAGTCCAATTAATGTTGCTAAATATCATGTGGCTGTCCATGGTACTGATTTCTGTGTGTGTGTGTGCGTGTGTGTGTGTGCGTGTGTGTGTGTGCGTGTGTGTGTGTGTGTGTGTGTGTGTGTGTGTGTGTGTGTGTGTGTGTGTGTGTGTGTGTGTGTGTGTGTGTGTGCGTGCGTGCGTGCATGTGTAAGATTTTTTGAGGGGGTGACTCAGCCTACTTGTAGACTAGTTGAATGCCAATGCCACCCTCCTCTCTTTCATGTTGGAAAAACGGCCGATGGCTCTGTATGCTGTTAGTTTTCATTTTCACAGGCCACCTAGCTAAAATGCTTGCTAGCCTAACTTCCTTGCATGGGCGACAATGAACCAGGTAAGTTAGCTAGCTAGTTAACGTGAGGCTACTAGGCTACATCTAGGCTACATATTGAACTTCAATTGTCTCAGGCCAGAGGCACAATATAATAATGTGTGGTTAGATCAGAATCGCTATGATAATCATTGGCCTGTACAGAGAATTAAGTCAAAACCACAAGCCCAAATTTCCATCCATGGCTTAGGAAAGGGCCGATTTGGCAAGCTAGCTACTGCACGACATCAACACAAGCAGACGAGAAACTGACACGTTTTTCTTACAATTATGACGTTTCGCTTACGATGTTATTTGATTGGTGTGAAGCCAAAGCCAAATTGGCCTCCCTTAGGGGTGTGTATTGCGACGCCAGGACAACCCACAGTTGAGCTCAGCTCAATGCTTATTGGCTAATTCTTAAAACAAAAAATGATTAGGCAAAATGCTTGCTAGCATCAATCAATCAAATGGTACCACGGCAACAGGTTATACTCTTTTGGTTCAGACAGCATCAGATAAATGGGCATCACATACTGAGAAAGAGGGGAGCTGTTTCCCTCGCTCTGATCATTTCACCAGTGAGATTCAGCCGCTTGTGAATTAACAGAAAATTATAAAAACACAGAGATGAAAGAAATGATTTTATAATTGTTATTTTTTCACAGATTTGTCACCCCCCCCCCCCCCCCCCCCCCGATAGTGGGGCAAAACACCCCCTTCTAAAGTTTATGTTTTTATTTAAAAAACAAATATTGATTCTGCCCACTTATTTCCCTTGTCTAAATCTTACCAAGCTTTTTTTCTGTCAGAAAATAGACATATAGGCAACAGATAGATATACAAAAAATAGAGTTGTTTCCATTGTGGGCCTCTATCTAGTGTAGAGAGTGAGGTCAGAATCTTACCAGTGAATAGAGAACCATGAACTGTGCTGCCTGAGTCAGGTAGACATTCATCTGAACAACAATGGAAATATCTTAAAACATGTGTATGACATTAATATCAGTATGGCATAAGAAATATGTAATTCTAAGATAATGGCAATTACATTATAATTAGTAAGGTAGTTCATTACCATCTTATTTCAGTATGCCAATTTTTACCACGTCATTTAGCCAATTATTTCATTTGAAAAAGTTTTGATAATGTAACGGCTGTTGGAAGGAGAGGACCAAGGTGCAGCGTGGTACGTGTCCATATTTATTTAATGAACACAGAAATAACAAAGAGAACGACCGAAACAGTTCTGGCTGGTGCAGACACAACAGAAAACAACTACCCACAAAACACAGGTGGGATGAGGCTACCTAAGTATGGTTCTCAATCAGAGACAACGATAGACAGCTGCCTCTGATTGAGAACCACACTCGGCCAAACACATAGAAATATAAAACATAGAACAAAAACATAGAATGCCCACCCCAACTCACGCCCTGACCAAACCAAAATAGAGACATAAAAAAGGAACTAAGGTCAAGGCGTGACAGATAATGCAGACTAAACTCCACTCCCCCATGTAGCCTAGCCTGGCTAATTGCTTTATTCCTTGGTCTCTGGCTCTTTCAACAGGCTAGCATGGACAGACTCTATCTACCGGGCTGGTTCAAGCTGATGCCGGGCTGGTTCAAGCTGATGCCAGGGCTGTTTATTTTTTGGGGCATTTTTTGTTGTTGTATGGTTTAAATGGTAAGAGCTAGGTAGCTAGATACATAGAGAGTACATCGTTGTTGGCCTCTCAATTTAGTGTTGTTAAATCATTAAAGCTACCTAGCTACAACTGTCTAAAACAGCTAACGTTAGCTAACAAGCTAGATAATGATACAGCATCTAGCTGATAGAATGTAACGTTACTTAGCTAGCTATCAATCTACTACTTACACCACTATCGATTCACTTGGTCACCAGTCGGACATCCAAACATTCACACGGGCAGAATACCGTTATTTCATTATTTTCCTTCTCGACTACCCACCATCCTCCTCTCTTTCTCTCCAAACTCAGTTATTCTGAGTGATGATTCGAGATGCTGCTGTTTCTGTTGTTATTGCTGCCAGGAAGATGCATCATACGCATGCGCAGCACAAGCTGTCTCTGGCCACTTACACCTGATTGGTCAATAAATGTATTCGTCTCCGTGTACTCTGTCTCAAAGATTGTTTATAAAGGTTGGTAAACGTGCCTCAAATTTGCCCAAACCATTGACATAAAAAACACTCGAAACACATGAAAGTCTTCCCATTCTGTATGTTTATTACACATAATACATGTTTACTACACAACTCCAAAGTACAAGTAAGTTATGGATAAAATATTAGGTCATCGCTATTGGCCAACGATAGTACATTACATTAGGCTACATAAAGATTGTATGGAGTCCATAGGCACAATATAAATAATGCTGTTCTTAATATTTTTACAACCAATTCTAGACAGCATTAGGATATACGTTCCCCCCACTGTCTCTCTGTCACACACACACACACACACACACACACACACACACACACACACACACACACACACACACACACACACACACACACACACACACACACACACACTTTCTCTCTTTTTCTCTACTCTTGACAGCAGATGCCCAGTCTGCAGGCTTCACACAGGGCTTTCTCATGGGGCCTCCTCGACACCTTCTCTGACCCATCCTCTTCTTCCTCCTCCTCCTCCTCTTCCTCCTCCTCCTCATCCTCCTCCTCTTCCTCATCATCCTCCTCCTCATCCTCCTCATCTTCCTCATCATCCTCCTCATCCTCGTCGTAGCAGTTCTTCTTAATTTTCCAAACAATCCAAGCAGTGCCTCCTCCACCTCGTCCTGGGAGAAACCTGGGAGTTCAAACTCTTCCCGGCAGCGTTTGCATGCCTGGCCGTACGGCCGCATCAGCACGGTCCCCCTGGCTGTCGTATCCCGCAGACGGTACCGGAACACTAGCACCACCCGCGCCGACCACCACGTCTTAGAGCACTCACCACACTGGAACCTGAGGGAGAGAGGTAGAGGGGGAGAGAGGGGGAGAGAGAGGGAGAGAGGGGGAGAGAGAGGGAGAGATGGGGAGAGAGACGGGGACAGAGAGGGGGAGGGGGGGAGAGAGAGGGGGAGAGGTGGAGGGGGAGAGAGGGGGAGAGAGAGGGAGAGATGGGGAGAGAGACGGGGACAGAGAGGGGGAGAGGTAGAGGGGGAGAGAGAGGGAGAGATGGGGACAGAGAGGGAGAGAGGGGGAGATGTGGAGGGGGAGAGGTGGAGAGAGAGACGGGGACAGAGAGGGGGAGAGAGGGGGAGAGAGAGGGAGAGAGAGGGAGAGATGGGGAGAGGTGGAGGGGGAGAGGGGAGAGGTGGAGAGAGAGAGGGGAGAGGTGGAGGGGGAGAGGTGGAGAGAGAGACGGGGACAGAGAGAGGAAGAGAGGGGGAGAGAGATAGAGAGAGAGAGCATTTGAATGAAAGCATGTCTATCCGTACATTTTAGAGTGGTCAGTTTCCACTGGTGCTGCAGTGCCAATCTTCTGAAAGTGTGAGCTCTATGTGGAACTGAGTCGGGAAACCACAGGCATACACAACACATAACAAGCATAAAGACAATGACAGTATAAGAAAGAGATACCTACCGTCCATTGGCACAGTGGCTGTACACCCTCCATCCTCTCCTCCTCTCCTCCTCGGTGAGTGCTTCTGCCAGGCCATAGTTGAAGTGGAAGGCCCACTGGTCACTGCTGTCCAACTCCTCATCCAACATCTCCTCAAAACACTCTGACCACAGGGTGGGTGTCCAGTCTGGGTTACACACACACACACACACACACACACACACACACACACGCGCGCGCACACACACAATAACAAGCACGCACACACACATAGACAAACATGCAAGCGCAGGTACGCAAACAACACACACGCACTTAGACAGGACCGGACTGGTTCGGATAGTGCAGCAAGAGCTTAGCTATTAAATAACTTTCCTGATTAATGCATATAAATAGGCCTACTTCCTTTATGTAAATAAATAAATAAACAAACAAGCTAGATCACAGATCATATGTCCAAAAAAAACGGCATAATAGGATAAAAGAAAGTACATTAAAAGTATTCATTGCCTACCTGTGCTCATGATCGTCAATGTCGGAGAACAAATGAAAACAAAATGCTGTTGAAGAACAAATGATCTGTTTGTGTGGTTATGATATTGTCCGGTATGAGCTGAATATTTTATATGGTCCTGCTGGTATTCCCCTGACGTTGAGATTTGGAAAACGAAACTGACTGTCTGTTTTCTCTTCGCCACATCCCAGTCCGTACGTAGTATGCAGTCTGTCACTGTGCCCTATTGAAGACCAGCCCTTCAGCACAGATTGTCCATTATATTTACCAGGGGCCTCATGTATCAATATTGCGTAGAAACTATTCTAAAATATTACATTAAAAAAGTGTAATTTATCAAACAATCCTACGAGCGTCATATGTACACCCATAGGAGATAACCATTAATCAGTGCTTGTGCACGACCTAGGCTATTTGCATTTCGAAACGCCTCTATTTAACCATATATGGTGGAAATCATCCCTTTGAAGCCTTTGGGGAATATCCAGATTTTCTTTATACATTTATATATATATTTTAATCTTTTGTTCTTATTTATTTATATATTTTTTTATTATTATGATATATTTTTTTGTGTAGAATATATATTTTTCCAGTACACGACACATTTACATAACGCACAGATGCACGCTACTCTTGGTGGCAGTAACATGCTGACCACACCTCTCTCGTCGCGTGCGCAAGCGTTTCAACATAAATGTTATTCAATCATTGCACCCACACTGCTCGCCGCCGCCAACGAGCGTCTGCATTGCCAGGTGCTAAAATTGAAGTTGCTTCTATTTGTGGCGCAGAACGCTCTGCAAGTCCTGCCTCTCCCATCTCCTCATTGGTTATACCCACATGGCTTATTGAAAGATGAACTGAGGTCAGTAGTCATGATGGTAATACTATTAGATGCTAATCTCAATATAATGTCCAAAGAAGAAAAAGCCTGGAAGGAAGAGAGATGACTAGAAGCGACTCGGTTGACCGGTTTATGTCTGGATTAATTGTCGGAGTAGAGGACCTTGTGCATTCAGGTAAAATAACAACTCAACGTTCTTATCCTAGGACAAATTAGCTAGCAACAGCAAGCTAGCTAAATAGGACAAATTAACTAGCAACTGCAAGCTAGCTAGCTAAATTGCCATAAATGTTTAATGCTTTTCGACCTGTCCTCAAATTAATATAATTGGTTCAGAGTTTGTTTTGATATTTCAACCTGCGTGTCGTGATTGCGTTTGGTGTGGGGCGACAAAATCAATTTGCGCAGGATGGCGCACGCGTGGGTACGGTATAAGAAAGCCATCTTCATCTGCGCCCATTCAACATAGCCTAAATTTATGTTTTATTACTTACAAACAAAATAATTTTGGGGGGTTCTCATACGCTTACAATGATGTTTTGACTCGTGCTTGAACACTCGCTAAGATTATATTTGGTTGTGATATTTGGAAAATAACTATTTTGGGTGCAGTATTTGTTAGCTAGAATGCTAACTCTCATTGATATAGGCTGTAGCTAAAGCTAGCCAAAGAGCCATTTTATTTATCCAGACAAGTCAGTTAAGTACAAATTCTTGTTTTATAATGACGGCCTACCCCGGCCAAACCGTCCTCTAACCCAGATGACGCTGGGCCAATTGTGTGCCGCCCTATGGACTCCCGACCACGGCCGGTTGTGATACAGCCCCGGATCGAACCATTGACGCCTCCAGCACTGAGATGCAGACCACTGCACCACTTGGGAGCCATTACACTGGTTGAAGTGTTTTTAAAAAGTTGATTTGCAGTTGATTTGCAATGATGACACAAACATTATATTAAGCAAGACATTCATACGAGCCTTAAAATCCAATTATAATCCAAAAGTAGTGTGAAATGCACTCATAAGCAACATGTAAATAGACGCTTTTTTTGCTGGTGTTCTATAAGAACTCTCCCCTTGTTCTGCCACCAATTTGCGCGCATCGCCCTCGTGCGGCAATGTTTGAAAACACAAAATGGTCTCTATATGCAGACCTAAGCTTGTCGCCTGCTTTACTTCCTTTAGGCAGTGTTTTCCGTAAGTACATGGAGTAGTCAGCCAAATAGGAAAAGAGTTCGGGCTGGGGGGTTCCGAAGAGAGCAAATTCTATTTTAGCGTTCTTGATTCCATCCATCTTCTAATGCCTTGATTCCATCCGAAATACACAGCTAAATTATTGAATACTTTAACGACTTTATCTCCCAGATTGGTAACATTTGTTGTGGTATTGAGTAGAAAGACATTTCTTTACAATTAAAATGACTGAAAATGTATAAACTCAGTGTATTGTTAGTTGTTTTGGATATTAGGCCTATATGATAACCTTTTTGTACCATTAAACCCTGTCTTCTCTTGATATTAATGTCATATTTACAGTTTTTACTGCAAGATATGAAATTCCACAATGCTTGTTTTTCAAAATATAAATTTTATTTTCGCTCCTGCTGTCGAGAGCCAATGTGTCGTTTTGTAATTTGGGTGAACAATCCCTTTAGAAGTTTGGCCTGTCAATCAATCACTGTAGGTGGGATTGTCAGGGGAGGGGGCAGGTGAAGTGACATCTGTCTGGTGAAGTCCACAAAGCAAATATTGCATATACAAACAGTTAAATGACCTGCAGCCACGGTCAAGCAAGTTAATGTTTTTGATAGTTTTACTAAACAAATAGTGATTCAGACCCACGGAGTTACCTCAAGTCAGCACAAAGACAACAGGAGCCCTGCCTCCGCTATTCCAGCACCATTTACACTTAAACACATAAACATCATCAAATCAACTAGGCTATATAAACTTAGTTTAATACGCTGAAAGCAAACTTAAAGATACCAAAAATAATTCAGTCCAATTAATGTTGCTAAATATCATGTGGCTGTCCATGGTACTGATTTCTGTGTGTGTGTGTGCGTGCGTGCGTGCATGTGTAAGATTTTTTGAGGGGGTGACTCAGCCTACTTGTAGACTAGTTGAATGCCAATGCCACCCTCCTCTCTTTCATGTTGGAAAAACGGTCGATGGCTCTGTATGCTGTTAGTTTTCATTTTCACAGGCCACCTAGCTAAAATGCTTGCTAGCCTAACTTCCTTGCATGGGCGACAATGAACCAGGTAAGTTAGCTAGCTAGTTAACGTGAGGCTACTAGGCTACATCTAGGCTACATATTGAACTTCAATTGTCTCAGGCCAGAGGCACAATATAATAATGTGTGGTTAGATCAGAATCGCTATCATAATCATTGGCCTGTACAGAGAATTAAGTCAAAACCACAAGCCCAAATTTCCATCCATGGCTTAGGAAAGGGACGATTTGGCAAGCTAGCTACTGCACGACATCAACACAAGCAGACGAGAAACTGACACGTTTTTCTTACAATTATGACGTTTCGCTTACGATGTTATTTGATTGGTGTGAAGCCAAAGCCAAATTGGCCTCCCTTAGGGGTGTGTATTGCGACGCCAGGACAACCCACAGTTGAGCTCAGCTCAATGCTTATTGGCTAATTCTTAAAACAAAAAATGATTAGGCAAAATGCTTGCTAGCATCAATCAATCAAATGGTACCACGGCAACAGGTTATACTCTTTTGGTTCAGACAGCATCAGATAAATGGGCATCACATACTGAGAAAGAGGGAGCTGTTTCCCTCGCTCTGATCATTTCACCAGTGAGATTCAGCCGCTTGTGAATTAACAGAAAATTATAAAAACACAGAGATGAAAGAAATGATTTTATAATTGTTATTTTTTCACAGATTTGTCACCCCCCCCCGATAGTGGGGCAAAACACCCCCTTCTAAAGTTTATGTTTTTATTTAAAAAACAAATATTGATTCTGCCCACTTATTTCCCTTGTCTAAATCTTACCAAGCTTTTTTTCTGTCAGAAAATAGACATATAGGCAACAGATAGATATACAAAAAATAGAGTTGTTTCCATTGTGGGCCTCTATCTAGTGTAGAGAGTGAGGTCAGAATCTTACCAGTGAATAGAGAACCATGAACTGTGCTGCCTGAGTCAGGTAGACATTCATCTGAACAACAATGGAAATATCTTAAAACATGTGTATGACATTAATATCAGTATGGCATAAGAAATATGTAATTCTAAGATAATGGCAATTACATTATAATTAGTAAGGTAGTTCATTACCATCTTATTTCAGTATGCCAATTTTTACCACGTCATTTAGCCAATTATTTCATTTGAAAAAGTTTTGATAATGTAACGGCTGTTGGAAGGAGAGGACCAAGGTGCAGCGTGGTACGTGTCCATATTTATTTAATGAACACAGAAATAACAAAGAGAACGACCGAAACAGTTCTGGCTGGTGCAGACACAACAGAAAACAACTACCCACAAAACACAGGTGGGATGAGGCTACCTAAGTATGGTTCTCAATCAGAGACAACGATAGACAGCTGCCTCTGATTGAGAACCACACTCCGCCAAACACATAGAAATATAAAACATAGAACAAAAACATAGAATGCCCACCCCAACTCACGCCCTGACCAAACCAAATAGAGACATAAAAAAGGAACTAAGGTCAAGGCGTGACAGATAATGCAGACTAAACTCCACTCCCCCATGTAGCCTAGCCTGGCTATTGCTTTATTCCTTGGTCTCTGGCTCTTTCAACAGGCTAGCATGGACAGACTCTATCTACCGGGCTGGTTCAAGCTGATGCCGGGCTGGTTCAAGCTGATGCCAGGGCTGTTTATTTTTTGGGGCATTTTTTGTTGTTGTATGGTTTAAATGGTAAGAGCTAGGTAGCTAGATACATAGAGAGTACATCGTTGTTGGCCTCTCAATTTAGTGTTGTTAAATCATTAAAGCTACCTAGCTACAACTGTCTAAAACAGCTAACGTTAGCTAACAAGCTAGATAATGATACAGCATCTAGCTGATAGAATGTAACGTTACTTAGCTAGCTATCAATCTACTACTTACACCACTATCGATTCACTTGGTCACCAGTCGGACATCCAAACATTCACACGGGCAGAATACCGTTATTTCATTATTTTCCTTCTCGACTACCCACCATCCTCCTCTCTTTCTCTCCAAACTCAGTTATTCTGAGTGATGATTCGAGATGCTGCTGTTTCTGTTGTTATTGCTGCCAGGAAGATGCATCATACGCATGCGCAGCACAAGCTGTCTCTGGCCACTTACACCTGATTGGTCAATAAATGTATTCGTCTCCGTGTACTCTGTCTCAAAGATTGTTTATAAAGGTTGGTAAACGTGCCTCAAATTTGCCCAAACCATTGACATAAAAAACACTCGAAACACATGAAAGTCTTCCCATTCTGTATGTTTATTACACATAATACATGTTTACTACACAACTCCAAAGTACAAGTAAGTTATGGATAAAATATTAGGTCATCGCTATTGGCCAACGATAGTACATTACATTAGGCTACATAAAGATTGTATGGAGTCCATAGGCACAATATAAATAATGCTGTTCTTAATATTTTTACAAACCAATTCTAGACAGCATTAGGATATACATTCCCCCCACTGTCTCTCTGTCACACACACACACACACACACACACACACACACACACACACACACACACACACACACACACACACACACTTTCTCTCTTTTTCTCTACTCTTGACAGCAGATGCCCAGTCTGCAGGCTTCACACAGGGCTTTCTCATGGGGCCTCCTCGACACCTTCTCTGACCCATCCTCTTCTTCCTCCTCCTCCTCCTCTTCCTCCTCCTCCTCATCCTCCTCCTCTTCCTCATCATCCTCCTCCTCATCCTCCTCATCTTCCTCATCATCCTCCTCATCCTCGTCGTAGCAGTTCTTCTTAATTTTTCCAAACAATCCAAGCAGTGCCTCCTCCACCTCGTCCTGGGAGAAACCTGGGAGTTCAAACTCTTCCCGGCAGCGTTTGCATGCCTGGCCGTACGGCCGCATCAGCACGGTCCCCCTGGCTGTCGTATCCCGCAGACGGTACCGGAACACTAGCACCACCCGCGCCGACCACCACGTCTTAGAGCACTCACCACACTGGAACCTGAGGGAGAGAGGTAGAGGGGGAGAGAGGGGGAGAGAGAGGGAGAGAGGGGGAGAGAGAGGGAGAGATGGGGAGAGAGACGGGGACAGAGAGGGGGAGGGGGGGAGAGAGAGGGGGAGAGGTGGAGGGGGAGAGAGGGGGAGAGAGAGGGAGAGATGGGGAGAGAGACGGGGACAGAGAGGGGGAGAGGTAGAGGGGGAGAGGTGGAGAGAGAGACGGGGACAGAGAGGGGGAGAGAGGGGGAGAGAGAGGGAGAGAGAGGGAGAGATGGGGAGAGGTGGAGGGGGAGAGGGGAGAGGTGGAGAGAGAGAGGGGAGAGGTGGAGGGGGAGAGGTGGAGAGAGAGACGGGGACAGAGAGAGGAAGAGAGGGGGAGAGAGATAGAGAGAGAGAGCATTTGAATGAAAGCATGTCTATCCGTACATTTTAGAGTGGTCAGTTTCCACTGGTGCTGCAGTGCCAATCTTCTGAAGTGTGAGCTCTATGTGGAACTGAGTCGGGAAACCACAGGCATACACAACACATAACAAGCATAAAGACAATGACAGTATAAGAAAGAGATACCTACCGTCCATTGGCACAGTGGCTGTACACCCTCCATCCTCTCCTCCTCTCCTCCTCGGTGAGTGCTTTCTGCCAGGCCATAGTTGAAGTGGAAGGCCCACTGGTCACTGCTGTCCAACTCCTCATCCAACAATCTCCTCAAAACACTCTGACCACAGGGTGGGTGTCCAGTCTGGGTTACACACACACACACACACACACACACACACACACACACACACACACACACACACACACACACGCGCGCGCGCACACACACAATAACAAGCACGCACACACACATAGACAAACATGCAAGCGCAGGTACGCAAACAACACACACGCACTTAGACAGGACCGGACTGGTTCGGATAGTGCAGCAAGAGCTTAGCTATTAAATAACTTTCCTGATTAATGCATATAAATAAGCCTACTTCCTTTATGTAAATAAATAAATAAACAAACAAGCTAGATCACAGATCATATGTCCAAAAAAAACGGCATAATAGGATAAAAGAAAGTACATTAAAAGTATTCATTGCCTACCTGTGCTCATGATCGTCAATGTCGGAGAACAAATGAAAACAAATGCTGTTGAAGAACAAATGATCTGTTTGTGTGGTTATGATATTGTCCGGTATGAGCTGAATATTTTATATGGTCCTGCTGGTATTCCCCTGACGTTGAGATTTGGAAAACGAAACTGACTGTCTGTTTTCTCTTCGCCACAGCCCAGTCCGTACGTAGTATGCAGTCTGTCACTGTGCCCTATTGAAGACCAGCCCTTCAGCACAGATTGTCCATTATATTTACCAGGGGCCTCATGTATCAATATTGCGTAGAAACTATTCTAAAATATTACATTAAAAAAAGTGTAATTTATCAAACAATCCTACGAGCGTCATATGTACACCCATAGGAGATAACCATTAATCAGTGCTTGTGCACGACCTAGGCTATTTGCATTTCGAAACGCCTCTATTTAACCATATATGGTGGAAATCATCCCTTTGAAGCCTGTGGGGAATATCCAGATTTTCTTTATACATTTATATATATATTTTAATCTTTTGTTCTTATTTATTTATATATTTTTTATTATTATTATATATTTTTTGTGTAGAATATATATTTTTCCAGTACACGACACATTTACATAACGCACAGATGCACGCTACTCTGGTGGCAGTAACATGCTGACCACACCTACTCTCCGTCGCGTGCGCAAGCGTTTCAACATAAATGTTATTCAATCATTGCACCCACACTGCTCGCGCCGCCAACGAGCGTCTGCATTGCCAGGTGCTAAAATTGAAGTTGCTTCTATTTGTGGCGCAGGACGCTCTGCAAGTCCTGCCTCTCCCATCTCCTCATTGGTTATACCCACGTGGCTTATTGAAAGATGAACTGAGGTCAGTAGTCATGATGGTAATACTATTAGATGCTAATCTCAATATAATGTCCAAAGAAGAAAAAGCCTGGAAGGAAGAGAGATGACTAGAAGCGACTCGGTTGACCGGTTTATGTCTGGATTAATTGTCGGAGTAGAGGACCTTGTGCATTTCAGGTAAAATAACAACTCAACGTTCTTATCCTAGGACAAATTAGCTAGCAACAGCAAGCTAGCTAAATAGGACAAATTAACTAGCAACTGCAAGCTAGCTAGCTAAATTGCCATAAATGTTTAATGCTTTTCGACCTGTCCTCAAATTAATATAATTGGTTCAGAGTTTGTTTTGATATTTCAACCTGCGTGTCGTGATTGCGTTTGGTGTGGGGCGACAAAATCAATTTGCGCAGGATGGCGCACGCGTGGGTACGGTATAAGAAAGCCATCTTCATCTGCGCCCATTCAACATAGCCTAAATTTATGTTTTTATTACTTACAAACAAAATAATTTTGGGGGGTTCTCATACGCTTACAATGATGTTTTGACTCGTGCTTGAACACTCGCTAAGATTATATTTGGTTGTGATATTTGGAAAATAACTATTTTGGGTGCAGTATTTGTTAGCTAGAATGCTAACTCTCATTGATATAGGCTGTAGCTAAAGCTAGCCAAAGAGCCATTTTATTTAACCAGACAAGTCAGTTAAGTACAAATTCTTGTTTTATAATGACGGCCTACCCCGGCCAAACCGTCCTCTAACCCAGATGACGCTGGGCCAATTGTGTGCCGCCCTATGGGACTCCCGACCACGGCCGGTTGTGATACAGCCCCGGATCGAAACATTGACGCCTCCAGCACTGAGATGCAGACCACTGCACCACTTGGGAGCCATTACACTGGTTGAAGTGTTTTAAAAAAGTTGATTTGCAGTTGATTTGCAATGATGACACAAACATTATATTAAGCAAGACATTCATACGAGCCTTAAAATCCAATTATAATCCAAAAGTAGTGTGAAATGCACTCATAAGCAACATGTAAATAGACGCTTTTTTTGCTGGTGTTCTATAAGAACTCTCCCTTGTTCTGCCACCAATTTGCGCGCATCGCCCTCGTGCGGCAATGTTTGAAAACACAAAATGGTCTCTATATGCAGACCTAAGCTTGTCGCCTGCTTTACTTCCTTTAGGCAGTGTTTTCCGTAAGTACATGGAGTAGTCAGCCAAATAGGAAAAGAGTTCCGGGCTGGGGGGTTCCGAAGAGAGCAAATTCTATTTTAGAGTTCTTGATTCCATCCATCTTCTAATGCCTTGATTCCATCCGAAATACACAGCTAAATTATTGAATACTTTAACGACTTTATCTCCCAGATTGGTAACATTTGTTGTGGTATTGAGTAGAAAGACATTTCTTTACAATTAAAATGACTGAAAATGTATAAACTCAGTGTATTGTTAGTTGTTTTGGATATTAGGCCTATATGATAACCTTTTTGTACCATTAAACCCCTGTCTTCTCTTGATATTAATGTCATATTTACAGTTTTACTGCAAGATATGAAATTCCACAATGCTTGTTTTTCAAAATATAAATTTTATTTTCGCTCCTGCTGTCGAGAGCCAATGTGTCGTTTTGTAATTTGGGTGAACAATCCCTTTAAAAGTTTGGCCTGTCAATCAATCACTGTAGGTGGGATTGTCAGGGGAGGGGGCAGGTGAAGTGACATCTGTCTGGTGAAGTCCACAAAGCAAATATTGCATATACAAACAGTTAAATGACCTGCAGCACGGTCAAGCAAGTTAATGTTTTTGATAGTTTTACTAAACAAATAGTGATTCAGACCCACGGAGTTACCTCAAGTCAGCACAAAGACAACAGGAGCCCTGCCTCCGCTATTCCAGCACCATTTACACTTAAACACATAAACATCATCAAATCAACTAGGCTATATAAACTTAGTTTAATACGCTGAAAACAAACTTAAAGATACCAAAAATAATTCAGTCCAATTAATGTTGCTAAATATCATGTGGCTGTCCATGGTACTGATTTCTGTGTGTGTGTGTGCGTGTGTGTGTGTGCGTGTGTGTGTGTGCGTGTGTGTGTGTGTGTGTGTGTGTGTGTGTGTGTGTGTGTGTGTGTGTGTGTGTGTGTGTGTGTGTGTGTGTGTGCGTGCGTGCGTGCATGTGTAAGATTTTTTGAGGGGGTGACTCAGCCTACTTGTAGACTAGTTGAATGCCAATGCCACCCTCCTCTCTTTCATGTTGGAAAAACGGCCGATGGCTCTGTATGCTGTTAGTTTTCATTTTCACAGGCCACCTAGCTAAAATGCTTGCTAGCCTAACTTCCTTGCATGGGCGACAATGAACCAGGTAAGTTAGCTAGCTAGTTAACGTGAGGCTACTAGGCTACATCTAGGCTACATATTGAACTTCAATTGTCTCAGGCCAGAGGCACAATATAATAATGTGTGGTTAGATCAGAATCGCTATGATAATCATTGGCCTGTACAGAGAATTAAGTCAAAAACCACAAGCCCAAATTTCCATCCATGGCTTAGGAAAGGGCCGATTTGGCAAGCTAGCTACTGCACGACATCAACACAAGCAGACGAGAAACTGACAACGTTTTTCTTACAATTATGACGTTTCGCTTACGATGTTATTTGATTGGTGTGAAGCCAAAGCCAAATTGGCCTCCCTTAGGGGTGTGTATTGCGACGCCAGGACAACCCACAGTTGAGCTCAGCTCAATGCTTATTGGCTAATTCTTAAAACAAAAAATGATTAGGCAAAATGCTTGCTAGCATCAATCAATCAAATGGTACCACGGCAACAGGTTATACTCTTTTGGTTCAGACAGCATCAGATAAATGGGCATCACATACTGAGAAAGAGGGGAGCTGTTTCCCTCGCTCTGATCATTTCACCAGTGAGATTCAGCCGCTTGTGAATTAACAGAAAATTATAAAAACACAGAGATGAAAGAAATGATTTTATAATTGTTATTTTTTCACAGATTTGTCACCCCCCCCCCCCCCCCCCCCCCCGATAGTGGGGCAAAACACCCCCTTCTAAAGTTTATGTTTTTATTTAAAAAACAAATATTGATTCTGCCCACTTATTTCCCTTGTCTAAATCTTACCAAGCTTTTTTTCTGTCAGAAAATAGACATATAGGCAACAGATAGATATACAAAAAATAGAGTTGTTTCCATTGTGGGCCTCTATCTAGTGTAGAGAGTGAGGTCAGAATCTTACCAGTGAATAGAGAACCATGAACTGTGCTGCCTGAGTCAGGTAGACATTCATCTGAACAACAATGGAAATATCTTAAAACATGTGTATGACATTAATATCAGTATGGCATAAGAAATATGTAATTCTAAGATAATGGCAATTACATTATAATTAGTAAGGTAGTTCATTACCATCTTATTTCAGTATGCCAATTTTTACCACGTCATTTAGCCAATTATTTCATTTGAAAAAGTTTTGATAATGTAACGGCTGTTGGAAGGAGAGGACCAAGGTGCAGCGTGGTACGTGTCCATATTTATTTAATGAACACAGAAATAACAAAGAGAACGACCGAAACAGTTCTGGCTGGTGCAGACACAACAGAAAACAACTACCCACAAAACACAGGTGGGATGAGGCTACCTAAGTATGGTTCTCAATCAGAGACAACGATAGACAGCTGCCTCTGATTGAGAACCACACTCGGCCAAACACATAGAAATATAAAACATAGAACAAAAACATAGAATGCCCACCCCAACTCACGCCCTGACCAAACCAAAATAGAGACATAAAAAAGGAACTAAGGTCAAGGCGTGACAGATAATGCAGACTAAACTCCACTCCCCCATGTAGCCTAGCCTGGCTAATTGCTTTATTCCTTGGTCTCTGGCTCTTTCAACAGGCTAGCATGGACAGACTCTATCTACCGGGCTGGTTCAAGCTGATGCCGGGCTGGTTCAAGCTGATGCCAGGGCTGTTTATTTTTTGGGGCATTTTTTGTTGTTGTATGGTTTAAATGGTAAGAGCTAGGTAGCTAGATACATAGAGAGTACATCGTTGTTGGCCTCTCAATTTAGTGTTGTTAAATCATTAAAGCTACCTAGCTACAACTGTCTAAAACAGCTAACGTTAGCTAACAAGCTAGATAATGATACAGCATCTAGCTGATAGAATGTAACGTTACTTAGCTAGCTATCAATCTACTACTTACACCACTATCGATTCACTTGGTCACCAGTCGGACATCCAAACATTCACACGGGCAGAATACCGTTATTTCATTATTTTCCTTCTCGACTACCCACCATCCTCCTCTCTTTCTCTCCAAACTCAGTTATTCTGAGTGATGATTCGAGATGCTGCTGTTTCTGTTGTTATTGCTGCCAGGAAGATGCATCATACGCATGCGCAGCACAAGCTGTCTCTGGCCACTTACACCTGATTGGTCAATAAATGTATTCGTCTCCGTGTACTCTGTCTCAAAGATTGTTTATAAAGGTTGGTAAACGTGCCTCAAATTTGCCCAAACCATTGACATAAAAAACACTCGAAACACATGAAAGTCTTCCCATTCTGTATGTTTATTACACATAATACATGTTTACTACACAACTCCAAAGTACAAGTAAGTTATGGATAAAATATTAGGTCATCGCTATTGGCCAACGATAGTACATTACATTAGGCTACATAAAGATTGTATGGAGTCCATAGGCACAATATAAATAATGCTGTTCTTAATATTTTTACAACCAATTCTAGACAGCATTAGGATATACGTTCCCCCCACTGTCTCTCTGTCACACACACACACACACACACACACACACACACACACACACACACACACACACACACACACACACACACACACACACACACACACACACTTTCTCTCTTTTTCTCTACTCTTGACAGCAGATGCCCAGTCTGCAGGCTTCACACAGGGCTTTCTCATGGGGCCTCCTCGACACCTTCTCTGACCCATCCTCTTCTTCCTCCTCCTCCTCCTCTTCCTCCTCCTCCTCATCCTCCTCCTCTTCCTCATCATCCTCCTCCTCATCCTCCTCATCTTCCTCATCATCCTCCTCATCCTCGTCGTAGCAGTTCTTCTTAATTTTTCCAAACAATCCAAGCAGTGCCTCCTCCACCTCGTCCTGGGAGAAACCTGGGAGTTCAAACTCTTCCCGGCAGCGTTTGCATGCCTGGCCGTACGGCCGCATCAGCACGGTCCCCCTGGCTGTCGTATCCCGCAGACGGTACCGGAACACTAGCACCACCCGCGCCGACCACCACGTCTTAGAGCACTCACCACACTGGAACCTGAGGGAGAGAGGTAGAGGGGGAGAGAGGGGGAGAGAGAGGGAGAGAGGGGGAGAGAGAGGGAGAGATGGGGAGAGAGACGGGGACAGAGAGGGGGAGGGGGGGAGAGAGAGGGGGAGAGGTGGAGGGGGAGAGAGGGGGAGAGAGAGGGAGAGATGGGGAGAGAGACGGGGACAGAGAGGGGGAGAGGTAGAGGGGGGAGAGAGAGGGAGAGATGGGGACAGAGAGGGAGAGAGGGGGAGATGTGGAGGGGGAGAGGTGGAGAGAGAGACGGGGACAGAGAGGGGGAGAGAGGGGGAGAGAGAGAGGGAGAGAGAGGGAGAGATGGGGAGAGGTGGAGGGGGAGAGGGGAGAGGTGGAGAGAGAGAGAGGGGAGAGGTGGAGGGGGAGAGGTGGAGAGAGAGACGGGGACAGAGAGAGGAAGAGAGGGGGAGAGAGATAGAGAGAGAGAGCATTTGAATGAAAGCATGTCTATCCGTACATTTTAGAGTGGTCAGTTTCCACTGGTGCTGCAGTGCCAATCTTCTGAAAGTGTGAGCTCTATGTGGAACTGAGTCGGGAAACCACAGGCATACACAACACATAACAAGCATAAAGACAATGACAGTATAAGAAAGAGATACCTACCGTCCATTGGCACAGTGGCTGTACACCCTCCATCCTCTCCTCCTCTCCTCCTCGGTGAGTGCTTCTGCCAGGCCATAGTTGAAGTGGAAGGCCCACTGGTCACTGCTGTCCAACTCCTCATCCAACATCTCCTCAAAACACTCTGACCACAGGGTGGGTGTCCAGTCTGGGTTACACACACACACACACACACACACACACACACACACACACGCGCGCGCACACACACAATAACAAGCACGCACACACACATAGACAAACATGCAAGCGCAGGTACGCAAACAACACACACGCACTTAGACAGGACCGGACTGGTTCGGATAGTGCAGCAAGAGCTTAGCTATTAAATAACTTTCCTGATTAATGCATATAAATAGGCCTACTTCCTTTATGTAAATAAATAAATAAACAAACAAGCTAGATCACAGATCATATGTCCAAAAAAAAACGGCATAATAGGATAAAAGAAAGTACATTAAAAGTATTCATTGCCTACCTGTGCTCATGATCGTCAATGTCGGAGAACAAATGAAAACAAAATGCTGTTGAAGAACAAATGATCTGTTTGTGTGGTTATGATATTGTCCGGTATGAGCTGAATATTTTATATGGTCCTGCTGGTATTCCCCTGACGTTGAGATTTGGAAAACGAAACTGACTGTCTGTTTTCTCTTCGCCACATCCCAGTCCGTACGTAGTATGCAGTCTGTCACTGTGCCCTATTGAAGACCAGCCCTTCAGCACAGATTGTCCATTATATTTACCAGGGGCCTCATGTATCAATATTGCGTAGAAACTATTCTAAAATATTACATTAAAAAAAGTGTAATTTATCAAACAATCCTACGAGCGTCATATGTACACCCATAGGAGATAACCATTAATCAGTGCTTGTGCACGACCTAGGCTATTTGCATTTCGAAACGCCTCTATTTAACCATATATGGTGGAAATCATCCCTTTGAAGCCTGTGGGGAATATCCAGATTTTCTTTATACATTTATATATATATTTTAATCTTTTGTTCTTATTTATTTATATATTTTTTTATTATTATGATATATTTTTTTGTGTAGAATATATATTTTTCCAGTACACGACACATTTACATAACGCACAGATGCACGCTACTCTTGGTGGCAGTAACATGCTGACCACACCTCTCTCGTCGCGTGCGCAAGCGTTTCAACATAAATGTTATTCAATCATTGCACCCACACTGCTCGCGCCGCCAACGAGCGTCTGCATTGCCAGGTGCTAAAATTGAAGTTGCTTCTATTTGTGGCGCAGAACGCTCTGCAAGTCCTGCCTCTCCCATCTCCTCATTGGTTATACCCACATGGCTTATTGAAAGATGAACTGAGGTCAGTAGTCATGATGGTAATACTATTAGATGCTAATCTCAATATAATGTCCAAAGAAGAAAAAGCCTGGAAGGAAGAGAGATGACTAGAAGCGACTCGGTTGACCGGTTTATGTCTGGATTAATTGTCGGAGTAGAGGACCTTGTGCATTTCAGGTAAAATAACAACTCAACGTTCTTATCCTAGGACAAATTAGCTAGCAACAGCAAGCTAGCTAAATAGGACAAATTAACTAGCAACTGCAAGCTAGCTAGCTAAATTGCCATAAATGTTTAATGCTTTTCGACCTGTCCTCAAATTAATATAATTGGTTCAGAGTTTGTTTTGATATTTCAACCTGCGTGTCGTGATTGCGTTTGGTGTGGGGCGACAAAATCAATTTGCGCAGGATGGCGCACGCGTGGGTACGGTATAAGAAAGCCATCTTCATCTGCGCCCATTCAACATAGCCTAAATTTATGTTTTTATTACTTACAAACAAAATAATTTTGGGGGGTTCTCATACGCTTACAATGATGTTTTGACTCGTGCTTGAACACTCGCTAAGATTATATTTGGTTGTGATATTTGGAAAATAACTATTTTGGGTGCAGTATTTGTTAGCTAGAATGCTAACTCTCATTGATATAGGCTGTAGCTAAAGCTAGCCAAAGAGCCATTTTATTTATCCAGACAAGTCAGTTAAGTACAAATTCTTGTTTTATAATGACGGCCTACCCCGGCCAAACCGTCCTCTAACCCAGATGACGCTGGGCCAATTGTGTGCCGCCCTATGGGACTCCCGACCACGGCCGGTTGTGATACAGCCCCGGATCGAACCATTGACGCCTCCAGCACTGAGATGCAGACCACTGCACCACTTGGGAGCCATTACACTGGTTGAAGTGTTTTTAAAAAAGTTGATTTGCAGTTGATTTGCAATGATGACACAAACATTATATTAAGCAAGACATTCATACGAGCCTTAAAATCCAATTATAATCCAAAAGTAGTGTGAAATGCACTCATAAGCAACATGTAAATAGACGCTTTTTTTGCTGGTGTTCTATAAGAACTCTCCCTTGTTCTGCCACCAATTTGCGCGCATCGCCCTCGTGCGGCAATGTTTGAAAACACAAAATGGTCTCTATATGCAGACCTAAGCTTGTCGCCTGCTTTACTTCCTTTAGGCAGTGTTTTCCGTAAGTACATGGAGTAGTCAGCCAAATAGGAAAAGAGTTCCGGGCTGGGGGGTTCCGAAGAGAGCAAATTCTATTTTAGCGTTCTTGATTCCATCCATCTTCTAATGCCTTGATTCCATCCGAAATACACAGCTAAATTATTGAATACTTTAACGACTTTATCTCCCAGATTGGTAACATTTGTTGTGGTATTGAGTAGAAAGACATTTCTTTACAATTAAAATGACTGAAAATGTATAAACTCAGTGTATTGTTAGTTGTTTTGGATATTAGGCCTATATGATAACCTTTTTGTACCATTAAACCCCTGTCTTCTCTTGATATTAATGTCATATTTACAGTTTTACTGCAAGATATGAAATTCCACAATGCTTGTTTTTCAAAATATAAATTTTATTTTCGCTCCTGCTGTCGAGAGCCAATGTGTCGTTTTGTAATTTGGGTGAACAATCCCTTTAGAAGTTTGGCCTGTCAATCAATCACTGTAGGTGGGATTGTCAGGGGAGGGGGCAGGTGAAGTGACATCTGTCTGGTGAAGTCCACAAAGCAAATATTGCATATACAAACAGTTAAATGACCTGCAGCACGGTCAAGCAAGTTAATGTTTTTGATAGTTTTACTAAACAAATAGTGATTCAGACCCACGGAGTTACCTCAAGTCAGCACAAAGACAACAGGAGCCCTGCCTCCGCTATTCCAGCACCATTTACACTTAAACACATAAACATCATCAAATCAACTAGGCTATATAAACTTAGTTTAATACGCTGAAAGCAAACTTAAAGATACCAAAAATAATTCAGTCCAATTAATGTTGCTAAATATCATGTGGCTGTCCATGGTACTGATTTCTGTGTGTGTGTGTGCGTGCGTGCGTGCATGTGTAAGATTTTTTGAGGGGGTGACTCAGCCTACTTGTAGACTAGTTGAATGCCAATGCCACCCTCCTCTCTTTCATGTTGGAAAAACGGTCGATGGCTCTGTATGCTGTTAGTTTTCATTTTCACAGGCCACCTAGCTAAAATGCTTGCTAGCCTAACTTCCTTGCATGGGCGACAATGAACCAGGTAAGTTAGCTAGCTAGTTAACGTGAGGCTACTAGGCTACATCTAGGCTACATATTGAACTTCAATTGTCTCAGGCCAGAGGCACAATATAATAATGTGTGGTTAGATCAGAATCGCTATCATAATCATTGGCCTGTACAGAGAATTAAGTCAAAACCACAAGCCCAAATTTCCATCCATGGCTTAGGAAAGGGACGATTTGGCAAGCTAGCTACTGCACGACATCAACACAAGCAGACGAGAAACTGACACGTTTTTCTTACAATTATGACGTTTCGCTTACGATGTTATTTGATTGGTGTGAAGCCAAAGCCAAATTGGCCTCCCTTAGGGGTGTGTATTGCGACGCCAGGACAACCCACAGTTGAGCTCAGCTCAATGCTTATTGGCTAATTCTTAAAACAAAAAATGATTAGGCAAAATGCTTGCTAGCATCAATCAATCAAATGGTACCACGGCAACAGGTTATACTCTTTTGGTTCAGACAGCATCAGATAAATGGGCATCACATACTGAGAAAGAGGGGAGCTGTTTCCCTCGCTCTGATCATTTCACCAGTGAGATTCAGCCGCTTGTGAATTAACAGAAAATTATAAAAACACAGAGATGAAAGAAATGATTTTATAATTGTTATTTTTTCACAGATTTGTCACCCCCCCCCGATAGTGGGGCAAAACACCCCCTTCTAAAGTTTATGTTTTATTTAAAAAACAAATATTGATTCTGCCCACTTATTTCCCTTGTCTAAATCTTACCAAGCTTTTTTTCTGTCAGAAAATAGACATATAGGCAACAGATAGATATACAAAAAATAGAGTTGTTTCCATTGTGGGCCTCTATCTAGTGTAGAGAGTGAGGTCAGAATCTTACCAGTGAATAGAGAACCATGAACTGTGCTGCCTGAGTCAGGTAGACATTCATCTGAACAACAATGGAAATATCTTAAAACATGTGTATGACATTAATATCAGTATGGCATAAGAAATATGTAATTCTAAGATAATGGCAATTACATTATAATTAGTAAGGTAGTTCATTACCATCTTATTTCAGTATGCCAATTTTTACCACGTCATTTAGCCAATTATTTCATTTGAAAAAGTTTTGATAATGTAACGGCTGTTGGAAGGAGAGGACCAAGGTGCAGCGTGGTACGTGTCCATATTTATTTAATGAACACAGAAATAACAAAGAGAACGACCGAAACAGTTCTGGCTGGTGCAGACACAACAGAAAACAACTACCCACAAAACACAGGTGGGATGAGGCTACCTAAGTATGGTTCTCAATCAGAGACAACGATAGACAGCTGCCTCTGATTGAGAACCACACTCCGCCAAACACATAGAAATATAAAACATAGAACAAAAACATAGAATGCCCACCCCAACTCACGCCCTGACCAAACCAAAATAGAGACATAAAAAAGGAACTAAGGTCAAGGCGTGACAGATAATGCAGACTAAACTCCACTCCCCCATGTAGCCTAGCCTGGCTAATTGCTTTATTCCTTGGTCTCTGGCTCTTTCAACAGGCTAGCATGGACAGACTCTATCTACCGGGCTGGTTCAAGCTGATGCCGGGCTGGTTCAAGCTGATGCCAGGGCTGTTTATTTTTTGGGGCATTTTTTGTTGTTGTATGGTTTAAATGGTAAGAGCTAGGTAGCTAGATACATAGAGAGTACATCGTTGTTGGCCTCTCAATTTAGTGTTGTTAAATCATTAAAGCTACCTAGCTACAACTGTCTAAAACAGCTAACGTTAGCTAACAAGCTAGATAATGATACAGCATCTAGCTGATAGAATGTAACGTTACTTAGCTAGCTATCAATCTACTACTTACACCACTATCGATTCACTTGGTCACCAGTCGGACATCCAAACATTCACACGGGCAGAATACCGTTATTTCATTATTTTCCTTCTCGACTACCCACCATCCTCCTCTCTTTCTCTCCAAACTCAGTTATTCTGAGTGATGATTCGAGATGCTGCTGTTTCTGTTGTTATTGCTGCCAGGAAGATGCATCATACGCATGCGCAGCACAAGCTGTCTCTGGCCACTTACACCTGATTGGTCAATAAATGTATTCGTCTCCGTGTACTCTGTCTCAAAGATTGTTTATAAAGGTTGGTAAACGTGCCTCAAATTTGCCCAAACCATTGACATAAAAAACACTCGAAACACATGAAAGTCTTCCCATTCTGTATGTTTATTACACATAATACATGTTTACTACACAACTCCAAAGTACAAGTAAGTTATGGATAAAATATTAGGTCATCGCTATTGGCCAACGATAGTACATTACATTAGGCTACATAAAGATTGTATGGAGTCCATAGGCACAATATAAATAATGCTGTTCTTAATATTTTTACAACCAATTCTAGACAGCATTAGGATATACATTCCCCCCACTGTCTCTCTGTCACACACACACACACACACACACACACACACACACACACACACACACACACACACACACACACACACACACACTTTCTCTCTTTTTCTCTACTCTTGACAGCAGATGCCCAGTCTGCAGGCTTCACACAGGGCTTTCTCATGGGGCCTCCTCGACACCTTCTCTGACCCATCCTCTTCTTCCTCCTCCTCCTCCTCTTCCTCCTCCTCCTCATCCTCCTCCTCTTCCTCATCATCCTCCTCCTCATCCTCCTCATCTTCCTCATCATCCTCCTCATCCTCGTCGTAGCAGTTCTTCTTAATTTTTCCAAACAATCCAAGCAGTGCCTCCTCCACCTCGTCCTGGGAGAAACCTGGGAGTTCAAACTCTTCCCGGCAGCGTTTGCATGCCTGGCCGTACGGCCGCATCAGCACGGTCCCCCTGGCTGTCGTATCCCGCAGACGGTACCGGAACACTAGCACCACCCGCGCCGACCACCACGTCTTAGAGCACTCACCACACTGGAACCTGAGGGAGAGAGGTAGAGGGGGAGAGAGGGGGAGAGAGAGGGAGAGAGGGGGAGAGAGAGGGAGAGATGGGGAGAGAGACGGGGACAGAGAGGGGGAGGGGGGGGAGAGAGAGGGGGAGAGGGGGAGGGGGAGAGGGGGGGAGAGAGAGGGAGAGATGGGGAGAGAGACGGGGACAGAGAGGGGGAGAGGTAGAGGGGGAGAGGTGGAGAGAGAGACGGGGACAGAGAGGGGGAGAGAGGGGGAGAGAGAGGGAGAGAGAGGGAGAGATGGGGAGAGGTGGAGGGGGAGAGGGGAGAGGTGGAGAGAGAGAGGGGAGAGGTGGAGGGGGAGAGGTGGAGAGAGAGACGGGGACAGAGAGAGGAAGAGAGGGGGAGAGAGATAGAGAGAGAGAGCATTTGAATGAAAGCATGTCTATCCGTACATTTTAGAGTGGTCAGTTTCCACTGGTGCTGCAGTGCCAATCTTCTGAAAGTGTGAGCTCTATGTGGAACTGAGTCGGGAAACCACAGGCATACACAACACATAACAAGCATAAAGACAATGACAGTATAAGAAAGAGATACCTACCGTCCATTGGCACAGTGGCTGTACACCCTCCATCCTCTCCTCCTCTCCTCCTCGGTGAGTGCTTCTGCCAGGCCATAGTTGAAGTGGAAGGCCCACTGGTCACTGCTGTCCAACTCCTCATCCAACATCTCCTCAAAACACTCTGACCACAGGGTGGGTGTCCAGTCTGGGTTACACACACACACACACACACACACACACACACACACACACACACACACACACACACACACACGCGCGCGCGCACACACACAATAACAAGCACGCACACACACATAGACAAACATGCAAGCGCAGGTACGCAAACAACACACACGCACTTAGACAGGACCGGACTGGTTCGGATAGTGCAGCAAGAGCTTAGCTATTAAATAACTTTCCTGATTAATGCATATAAATAAGCCTACTTCCTTTATGTAAATAAATAAATAAACAAACAAGCTAGATCACAGATCATATGTCCAAAAAAAACGGCATAATAGGATAAAAGAAAGTACATTAAAAGTATTCATTGCCTACCTGTGCTCATGATCGTCAATGTCGGAGAACAAATGAAAACAAAATGCTGTTGAAGAACAAATGATCTGTTTGTGTGGTTATGATATTGTCCGGTATGAGCTGAATATTTTATATGGTCCTGCTGGTATTCCCCTGACGTTGAGATTTGGAAAACGAAACTGACTGTCTGTTTTCTCTTCGCCACAGCCCAGTCCGTACGTAGTATGCAGTCTGTCACTGTGCCCTATTGAAGACCAGCCCTTCAGCACAGATTGTCCATTATATTTACCAGGGGCCTCATGTATCAATATTGCGTAGAAACTATTCTAAAATATTACATTAAAAAAAGTGTAATTTATCAAACAATCCTACGAGCGTCATATGTACACCCATAGGAGATAACCATTAATCAGTGCTTGTGCACGACCTAGGCTATTTGCATTTCGAAACGCCTCTATTTAACCATATATGGTGGAAATCATCCCTTTGAAGCCTGTGGGGAATATCCAGATTTTCTTTATACATTTATATATATATTTTAATCTTTTGTTCTTATTTATTTATATATTTTTTATTATTATTATATATTTTTTTGTGTAGAATATATATTTTTCCAGTACACGACACATTTACATAACGCACAGATGCACGCTACTCTTGGTGGCAGTAACATGCTGACCACACCTCTCTCGTCGCGTGCGCAAGCGTTTCAACATAAATGTTATTCAATCATTGCACCCACACTGCTCGCGCCGCCAACGAGCGTCTGCATTGCCAGGTGCTAAAATTGAAGTTGCTTCTATTTGTGGCGCAGGACGCTCTGCAAGTCCTGCCTCTCCCATCTCCTCATTGGTTATACCCACGTGGCTTATTGAAAGATGAACTGAGGTCAGTAGTCATGATGGTAATACTATTAGATGCTAATCTCAATATAATGTCCAAAGAAGAAAAAGCCTGGAAGGAAGAGAGATGACTAGAAGCGACTCGGTTGACCGGTTTATGTCTGGATTAATTGTCGGAGTAGAGGACCTTGTGCATTTCAGGTAAAATAACAACTCAACGTTCTTATCCTAGGACAAATTAGCTAGCAACAGCAAGCTAGCTAAATAGGACAAATTAACTAGCAACTGCAAGCTAGCTAGCTAAATTGCCATAAATGTTTAATGCTTTTCGACCTGTCCTCAAATTAATATAATTGGTTCAGAGTTTGTTTTGATATTTCAACCTGCGTGTCGTGATTGCGTTTGGTGTGGGGCGACAAAATCAATTTGCGCAGGATGGCGCACGCGTGGGTACGGTATAAGAAAGCCATCTTCATCTGCGCCCATTCAACATAGCCTAAATTTATGTTTTTATTACTTACAAACAAAATAATTTTGGGGGGTTCTCATACGCTTACAATGATGTTTTGACTCGTGCTTGAACACTCGCTAAGATTATATTTGGTTGTGATATTTGGAAAATAACTATTTTGGGTGCAGTATTTGTTAGCTAGAATGCTAACTCTCATTGATATAGGCTGTAGCTAAAGCTAGCCAAAGAGCCATTTTATTTAACCAGACAAGTCAGTTAAGTACAAATTCTTGTTTTATAATGACGGCCTACCCCGGCCAAACCGTCCTCTAACCCAGATGACGCTGGGCCAATTGTGTGCCGCCCTATGGGACTCCCGACCACGGCCGGTTGTGATACAGCCCCGGATCGAAACATTGACGCCTCCAGCACTGAGATGCAGACCACTGCACCACTTGGGAGCCATTACACTGGTTGAAGTGTTTTAAAAAAAGTTGATTTGCAGTTGATTTGCAATGATGACACAAACATTATATTAAGCAAGACATTCATACGAGCCTTAAAATCCAATTATAATCCAAAAGTAGTGTGAAATGCACTCATAAGCAACATGTAAATAGACGCTTTTTTTGCTGGTGTTCTATAAGAACTCTCCCTTGTTCTGCCACCAATTTGCGCGCATCGCCCTCGTGCGGCAATGTTTGAAAACACAAAATGGTCTCTATATGCAGACCTAAGCTTGTCGCCTGCTTTACTTCCTTTAGGCAGTGTTTTCCGTAAGTACATGGAGTAGTCAGCCAAATAGGAAAAGAGTTCCGGGCTGGGGGGTTCCGAAGAGAGCAAATTCTATTTTAGAGTTCTTGATTCCATCCATCTTCTAATGCCTTGATTCCATCCGAAATACACAGCTAAATTATTGAATACTTTAACGACTTTATCTCCCAGATTGGTAACATTTGTTGTGGTATTGAGTAGAAAGACATTTCTTTACAATTAAAATGACTGAAAATGTATAAACTCAGTGTATTGTTAGTTGTTTTGGATATTAGGCCTATATGATAACCTTTTTGTACCATTAAACCCCTGTCTTCTCTTGATATTAATGTCATATTTACAGTTTTACTGCAAGATATGAAATTCCACAATGCTTGTTTTTCAAAATATAAATTTTATTTTCGCTCCTGCTGTCGAGAGCCAATGTGTCGTTTTGTAATTTGGGTGAACAATCCCTTTAAAAGTTTGGCCTGTCAATCAATCACTGTAGGTGGGATTGTCAGGGGAGGGGGCAGGTGAAGTGACATCTGTCTGGTGAAGTCCACAAAGCAAATATTGCATATACAAACAGTTAAATGACCTGCAGCACGGTCAAGCAAGTTAATGTTTTTGATAGTTTTACTAAACAAATAGTGATTCAGACCCACGGAGTTACCTCAAGTCAGCACAAAGACAACAGGAGCCCTGCCTCCGCTATTCCAGCACCATTTACACTTAAACACATAAACATCATCAAATCAACTAGGCTATATAAACTTAGTTTAATACGCTGAAAACAAACTTAAAGATACCAAAAATAATTCAGTCCAATTAATGTTGCTAAATATCATGTGGCTGTCCATGGTACTGATTTCTGTGTGTGTGTGTGCGTGTGTGTGTGTGCGTGTGTGTGTGTGCGTGTGTGTGTGTGTGTGTGTGTGTGTGTGTGTGTGTGTGTGTGTGTGTGTGTGTGTGTGTGTGTGTGTGTGTGCGTGCGTGCGTGCATGTGTAAGATTTTTTGAGGGGGTGACTCAGCCTACTTGTAGACTAGTTGAATGCCAATGCCACCCTCCTCTCTTTCATGTTGGAAAAACGGCCGATGGCTCTGTATGCTGTTAGTTTTCATTTTCACAGGCCACCTAGCTAAAATGCTTGCTAGCCTAACTTCCTTGCATGGGCGACAATGAACCAGGTAAGTTAGCTAGCTAGTTAACGTGAGGCTACTAGGCTACATCTAGGCTACATATTGAACTTCAATTGTCTCAGGCCAGAGGCACAATATAATAATGTGTGGTTAGATCAGAATCGCTATGATAATCATTGGCCTGTACAGAGAATTAAGTCAAAACCACAAGCCCAAATTTCCATCCATGGCTTAGGAAAGGGCCGATTTGGCAAGCTAGCTACTGCACGACATCAACACAAGCAGACGAGAAACTGACACGTTTTTCTTACAATTATGACGTTTCGCTTACGATGTTATTTGATTGGTGTGAAGCCAAAGCCAAATTGGCCTCCCTTAGGGGTGTGTATTGCGACGCCAGGACAACCCACAGTTGAGCTCAGCTCAATGCTTATTGGCTAATTCTTAAAACAAAAAATGATTAGGCAAAATGCTTGCTAGCATCAATCAATCAAATGGTACCACGGCAACAGGTTATACTCTTTTGGTTCAGACAGCATCAGATAAATGGGCATCACATACTGAGAAAGAGGGGAGCTGTTTCCCTCGCTCTGATCATTTCACCAGTGAGATTCAGCCGCTTGTGAATTAACAGAAAATTATAAAAACACAGAGATGAAAGAAATGATTTTATAATTGTTATTTTTTCACAGATTTGTCACCCCCCCCCCCCCCCCCCCCCCCGATAGTGGGGCAAAACACCCCCTTCTAAAGTTTATGTTTTTATTTAAAAAACAAATATTGATTCTGCCCACTTATTTCCCTTGTCTAAATCTTACCAAGCTTTTTTTCTGTCAGAAAATAGACATATAGGCAACAGATAGATATACAAAAAATAGAGTTGTTTCCATTGTGGGCCTCTATCTAGTGTAGAGAGTGAGGTCAGAATCTTACCAGTGAATAGAGAACCATGAACTGTGCTGCCTGAGTCAGGTAGACATTCATCTGAACAACAATGGAAATATCTTAAAACATGTGTATGACATTAATATCAGTATGGCATAAGAAATATGTAATTCTAAGATAATGGCAATTACATTATAATTAGTAAGGTAGTTCATTACCATCTTATTTCAGTATGCCAATTTTTACCACGTCATTTAGCCAATTATTTCATTTGAAAAAGTTTTGATAATGTAACGGCTGTTGGAAGGAGAGGACCAAGGTGCAGCGTGGTACGTGTCCATATTTATTTAATGAACACAGAAATAACAAAGAGAACGACCGAAACAGTTCTGGCTGGTGCAGACACAACAGAAAACAACTACCCACAAAACACAGGTGGGATGAGGCTACCTAAGTATGGTTCTCAATCAGAGACAACGATAGACAGCTGCCTCTGATTGAGAACCACACTCGGCCAAACACATAGAAATATAAAACATAGAACAAAAACATAGAATGCCCACCCCAACTCACGCCCTGACCAAACCAAAATAGAGACATAAAAAAGGAACTAAGGTCAAGGCGTGACAGATAATGCAGACTAAACTCCACTCCCCCATGTAGCCTAGCCTGGCTAATTGCTTTATTCCTTGGTCTCTGGCTCTTTCAACAGGCTAGCATGGACAGACTCTATCTACCGGGCTGGTTCAAGCTGATGCCGGGCTGGTTCAAGCTGATGCCAGGGCTGTTTATTTTTTGGGGCATTTTTTGTTGTTGTATGGTTTAAATGGTAAGAGCTAGGTAGCTAGATACATAGAGAGTACATCGTTGTTGGCCTCTCAATTTAGTGTTGTTAAATCATTAAAGCTACCTAGCTACAACTGTCTAAAACAGCTAACGTTAGCTAACAAGCTAGATAATGATACAGCATCTAGCTGATAGAATGTAACGTTACTTAGCTAGCTATCAATCTACTACTTACACCACTATCGATTCACTTGGTCACCAGTCGGACATCCAAACATTCACACGGGCAGAATACCGTTATTTCATTATTTTCCTTCTCGACTACCCACCATCCTCCTCTCTTTCTCTCCAAACTCAGTTATTCTGAGTGATGATTCGAGATGCTGCTGTTTCTGTTGTTATTGCTGCCAGGAAGATGCATCATACGCATGCGCAGCACAAGCTGTCTCTGGCCACTTACACCTGATTGGTCAATAAATGTATTCGTCTCCGTGTACTCTGTCTCAAAGATTGTTTATAAAGGTTGGTAAACGTGCCTCAAATTTGCCCAAACCATTGACATAAAAAACACTCGAAACACATGAAAGTCTTCCCATTCTGTATGTTTATTACACATAATACATGTTTACTACACAACTCCAAAGTACAAGTAAGTTATGGATAAAATATTAGGTCATCGCTATTGGCCAACGATAGTACATTACATTAGGCTACATAAAGATTGTATGGAGTCCATAGGCACAATATAAATAATGCTGTTCTTAATATTTTTACAACCAATTCTAGACAGCATTAGGATATACGTTCCCCCCACTGTCTCTCTGTCACACACACACACACACACACACACACACACACACACACACACACACACACACACACACACACACACACACACACACACTTTCTCTCTTTTTCTCTACTCTTGACAGCAGATGCCCAGTCTGCAGGCTTCACACAGGGCTTTCTCATGGGGCCTCCTCGACACCTTCTCTGACCCATCCTCTTCTTCCTCCTCCTCCTCCTCTTCCTCCTCCTCCTCATCCTCCTCCTCTTCCTCATCATCCTCCTCCTCATCCTCCTCATCATCCTCCTCATCCTCGTCGTAGCAGTTCTTCTTAATTTTTCCAAACAATCCAAGCAGTGCCTCCTCCACCTCGTCCTGGGAGAAACCTGGGAGTTCAAACTCTTCCCGGCAGCGTTTGCATGCCTGGCCGTACGGCCGCATCAGCACGGTCCCCCTGGCTGTCGTATCCCGCAGACGGTACCGGAACACTAGCACCACCCGCGCCGACCACCACGTCTTAGAGCACTCACCACACTGGAACCTGAGGGAGAGAGGTAGAGGGGGAGAGAGGGGGAGAGAGAGGGAGAGAGGGGGAGAGAGAGGGAGAGATGGGGAGAGAGACGGGGACAGAGAGGGGGAGGGGGGGAGAGAGAGGGGGAGGGGTGGAGGGGGAGAGAGGGGGAGAGAGAGGGAGAGATGGGGAGAGAGACGGGGACAGAGAGGGGGAGAGGTAGAGGGGGAGAGAGAGGGAGAGATGGGGACAGAGAGGGAGAGAGGGGGAGATGTGGAGGGGGAGAGGTGGAGAGAGAGACGGGGACAGAGAGGGGGAGAGAGGGGGAGAGAGAGGGAGAGAGAGGGAGAGATGGGGAGAGGTGGAGGGGGAGAGGGGAGAGGTGGAGAGAGAGAGGGGAGAGGTGGAGGGGGAGAGGTGGAGAGAGAGACGGGGACAGAGAGAGGAAGAGAGGGGGAGAGAGATAGAGAGAGAGAGCATTTGAATGAAAGCATGTCTATCCGTACATTTTAGAGTGGTCAGTTTCCACTGGTGCTGCAGTGCCAATCTTCTGAAAGTGTGAGCTCTATGTGGAACTGAGTCGGGAAACCACAGGCATACACAACACATAACAAGCATAAAGACAATGACAGTATAAGAAAGAGATACCTACCGTCCATTGGCACAGTGGCTGTACACCCTCCATCCTCTCCTCCTCTCCTCCTCGGTGAGTGCTTCTGCCAGGCCATAGTTGAAGTGGAAGGCCCACTGGTCACTGCTGTCCAACTCCTCATCCAACATCTCCTCAAAACACTCTGACCACAGGGTGGGTGTCCAGTCTGGGTTACACACACACACACACACACACACACACACACACACACACACACACACGCGCGCGCACACACACAATAACAAGCACGCACACACACATAGACAAACATGCAAGCGCAGGTACGCAAACAACACACACGCACTTAGACAGGACCGGACTGGTTCGGATAGTGCAGCAAGAGCTTAGCTATTAAATAACTTTCCTGATTAATGCATATAAATAGGCCTACTTCCTTTATGTAAATAAATAAATAAACAAACAAGCTAGATCACAGATCATATGTCCAAAAAAAACGGCATAATAGGATAAAAGAAAGTACATTAAAAGTATTCATTGCCTACCTGTGCTCATGATCGTCAATGTCGGAGAACAAATGAAAACAAAATGCTGTTGAAGAACAAATGATCTGTTTGTGTGGTTATGATATTGTCCGGTATGAGCTGAATATTTTATATGGTCCTGCTGGTATTCCCCTGACGTTGAGATTTGGAAAACGAAACTGACTGTCTGTTTTCTCTTCGCCACATCCCAGTCCGTACGTAGTATGCAGTCTGTCACTGTGCCCTATTGAAGACCAGCCCTTCAGCACAGATTGTCCATTATATTTACCAGGGGCCTCATGTATCAATATTGCGTAGAAACTATTCTAAAATATTACATTAAAAAAAGTGTAATTTATCAAACAATCCTACGAGCGTCATATGTACACCCATAGGAGATAACCATTAATCAGTGCTTGTGCACGACCTAGGCTATTTGCATTTCGAAACGCCTCTATTTAACCATATATGGTGGAAATCATCCCTTTGAAGCCTGTGGGGAATATCCAGATTTTCTTTATACATTTATATATATATTTTAATCTTTTGTTCTTATTTATTTATATATTTTTTTATTATTATGATATATTTTTTTGTGTAGAATATATATTTTTCCAGTACACGACACATTTACATAACGCACAGATGCACGCTACTCTTGGTGGCAGTAACATGCTGACCACACCTCTCTCGTCGCGTGCGCAAGCGTTTCAACATAAATGTTATTCAATCATTGCACCCACACTGCTCGCGCCGCCAACGAGCGTCTGCATTGCCAGGTGCTAAAATTGAAGTTGCTTCTATTTGTGGCGCAGAACGCTCTGCAAGTCCTGCCTCTCCCATCTCCTCATTGGTTATACCCACATGGCTTATTGAAAGATGAACTGAGGTCAGTAGTCATGATGGTAATACTATTAGATGCTAATCTCAATATAATGTCCAAAGAAGAAAAAGCCTGGAAGGAAGAGAGATGACTAGAAGCGACTCGGTTGACCGGTTTATGTCTGGATTAATTGTCGGAGTAGAGGACCTTGTGCATTTCAGGTAAAATAACAACTCAACGTTCTTATCCTAGGACAAATTAGCTAGCAACAGCAAGCTAGCTAAATAGGACAAATTAACTAGCAACTGCAAGCTAGCTAGCTAAATTGCCATAAATGTTTAATGCTTTTCGACCTGTCCTCAAATTAATATAATTGGTTCAGAGTTTGTTTTGATATTTCAACCTGCGTGTCGTGATTGCGTTTGGTGTGGGGCGACAAAATCAATTTGCGCAGGATGGCGCACGCGTGGGTACGGTATAAGAAAGCCATCTTCATCTGCGCCCATTCAACATAGCCTAAATTTATGTTTTTATTACTTACAAACAAAATAATTTTGGGGGGTTCTCATACGCTTACAATGATGTTTTGACTCGTGCTTGAACACTCGCTAAGATTATATTTGGTTGTGATATTTGGAAAATAACTATTTTGGGTGCAGTATTTGTTAGCTAGAATGCTAACTCTCATTGATATAGGCTGTAGCTAAAGCTAGCCAAAGAGCCATTTTATTTATCCAGACAAGTCAGTTAAGTACAAATTCTTGTTTTATAATGACGGCCTACCCCGGCCAAACCGTCCTCTAACCCAGATGACGCTGGGCCAATTGTGTGCCGCCCTATGGGACTCCCGACCACGGCCGGTTGTGATACAGCCCCGGATCGAACCATTGACGCCTCCAGCACTGAGATGCAGACCACTGCACCACTTGGGAGCCATTACACTGGTTGAAGTGTTTTTAAAAAAGTTGATTTGCAGTTGATTTGCAATGATGACACAAACATTATATTAAGCAAGACATTCATACGAGCCTTAAAATCCAATTATAATCCAAAAGTAGTGTGAAATGCACTCATAAGCAACATGTAAATAGACGCTTTTTTTGCTGGTGTTCTATAAGAACTCTCCCTTGTTCTGCCACCAATTTGCGCGCATCGCCCTCGTGCGGCAATGTTTGAAAACACAAAATGGTCTCTATATGCAGACCTAAGCTTGTCGCCTGCTTTACTTCCTTTAGGCAGTGTTTTCCGTAAGTACATGGAGTAGTCAGCCAAATAGGAAAAGAGTTCCGGGCTGGGGGGTTCCGAAGAGAGCAAATTCTATTTTAGCGTTCTTGATTCCATCCATCTTCTAATGCCTTGATTCCATCCGAAATACACAGCTAAATTATTGAATACTTTAACGACTTTATCTCCCAGATTGGTAACATTTGTTGTGGTATTGAGTAGAAAGACATTTCTTTACAATTAAAATGACTGAAAATGTATAAACTCAGTGTATTGTTAGTTGTTTTGGATATTAGGCCTATATGATAACCTTTTTGTACCATTAAACCCCTGTCTTCTCTTGATATTAATGTCATATTTACAGTTTTACTGCAAGATATGAAATTCCACAATGCTTGTTTTTCAAAATATAAATTTTATTTTCGCTCCTGCTGTCGAGAGCCAATGTGTCGTTTTGTAATTTGGGTGAACAATCCCTTTAGAAGTTTGGCCTGTCAATCAATCACTGTAGGTGGGATTGTCAGGGGAGGGGGCAGGTGAAGTGACATCTGTCTGGTGAAGTCCACAAAGCAAATATTGCATATACAAACAGTTAAATGACCTGCAGCACGGTCAAGCAAGTTAATGTTTTTGATAGTTTTACTAAACAAATAGTGATTCAGACCCACGGAGTTACCTCAAGTCAGCACAAAGACAACAGGAGCCCTGCCTCCGCTATTCCAGCACCATTTACACTTAAACACATAAACATCATCAAATCAACTAGGCTATATAAACTTAGTTTAATACGCTGAAAGCAAACTTAAAGATACCAAAAATAATTCAGTCCAATTAATGTTGCTAAATATCATGTGGCTGTCCATGGTACTGATTTCTGTGTGTGTGTGTGCGTGCGTGCGTGCATGTGTAAGATTTTTTGAGGGGGTGACTCAGCCTACTTGTAGACTAGTTGAATGCCAATGCCACCCTCCTCTCTTTCATGTTGGAAAAACGGTCGATGGCTCTGTATGCTGTTAGTTTTCATTTTCACAGGCCACCTAGCTAAAATGCTTGCTAGCCTAACTTCCTTGCATGGGCGACAATGAACCAGGTAAGTTAGCTAGCTAGTTAACGTGAGGCTACTAGGCTACATCTAGGCTACATATTGAACTTCAATTGTCTCAGGCCAGAGGCACAATATAATAATGTGTGGTTAGATCAGAATCGCTATCATAATCATTGGCCTGTACAGAGAATTAAGTCAAAACCACAAGCCCAAATTTCCATCCATGGCTTAGGAAAGGGACGATTTGGCAAGCTAGCTACTGCACGACATCAACACAAGCAGACGAGAAACTGACACGTTTTTCTTACAATTATGACGTTTCGCTTACGATGTTATTTGATTGGTGTGAAGCCAAAGCCAAATTGGCCTCCCTTAGGGGTGTGTATTGCGACGCCAGGACAACCCACAGTTGAGCTCAGCTCAATGCTTATTGGCTAATTCTTAAAACAAAAAATGATTAGGCAAAATGCTTGCTAGCATCAATCAATCAAATGGTACCACGGCAACAGGTTATACTCTTTTGGTTCAGACAGCATCAGATAAATGGGCATCACATACTGAGAAAGAGGGGAGCTGTTTCCCTCGCTCTGATCATTTCACCAGTGAGATTCAGCCGCTTGTGAATTAACAGAAAATTATAAAAACACAGAGATGAAAGAAATGATTTTATAATTGTTATTTTTTCACAGATTTGTCCCCCCCCCCCCCCCCCCCCCCATAGTGGGGCAAAACACCCCCTTCTAAAGTTTATGTTTTTATTTAAAAAACAAATATTGATTCTGCCCACTTATTTCCCTTGTCTAAATCTTACCAAGCTTTTTTTCTGTCAGAAAATAGACATATAGGCAACAGATAGATATACAAAAAATAGAGTTGTTTCCATTGTGGGCCTCTATCTAGTGTAGAGAGTGAGGTCAGAATCTTACCAGTGAATAGAGAACCATGAACTGTGCTGCCTGAGTCAGGTAGACAACAATGGAAATATCTTAAAACATGTGTATGACATTAATATCAGTATGGCATAAGAAATATGTAATTCTAAGATAATGGCAATTACATTATAATTAGTAAGGTAGTTCATTACCATCTTATTTCAGTATGCCAATTTTTACCACGTCATTTAGCCAATTATTTCATTTGAAAAAGTTTTGATAATGTAACGGCTGTTGGAAGGAGAGGACCAAGGTGCAGCGTGGTACGTGTCCATATTTATTTAATGAACACAGAAATAACAAAGAGAACGACCGAAACAGTTCTGGCTGGTGCAGACACACAACAGAAAACAACTACCCACAAAACACAGGTGGGATGAGGCTACCTAAGTATGGTTCTCAATCAGAGACAACGATAGACAGCTGCCTCTGATTGAGAACCACACTCGGCCAAACACATAGAAATATAAAACATAGAACAAAAACATAGAATGCCCACCCCAACTCACGCCCTGACCAAACCAAAATAGAGACATAAAAAAGGAACTAAGGTCAAGGCGTGACAGATAATGCAGACTAAACTCCACTCCCCCATGTAGCCTAGCCTGGCTAATTGCTTTATTCCTTGGTCTCTGGCTCTTTCAACAGGCTAGCATGGACAGACTCTATCTACCGGGCTGGTTCAAGCTGATGCCGGGCTGGTTCAAGCTGATGCCAGGGCTGTTTATTTTTTGGGGCATTTTTTGTTGTTGTTGTATGGTTTTAATGGTAAGAGCTAGGTAGCTAGATACATAGAGAGTACATCGTTGTTGGCCTCTCAATTTAGTGTTGTTAAATCATTAAAGCTACCTAGCTACAACTGTCTAAAACAGCTAACGTTAGCTAACAAGCTAGATAATGATACAGCATCTAGCTGATAGAATGTAACGTTACTTAGCTAGCTATCAATCTACTACTTACACCACTATCGATTCACTTGGTCACCAGTCGGACATCCAAACATTCACACGGGCAGAATACCGTTATTTCATTATTTTCCTTCTCGACTACCCACCATCCTCCTCTCTTTCTCTCCAAACTCAGTTATTCTGAGTGATGATTCGAGATGCTGCTGTTTCTGTTCTTATTGCTTGCCAGGAAGTGCAATCATACGCATGCGCAGCACAAGCTGTCTCTGGCCACTTACACCTGATTGGTCAATAAATGTATTCGTCTCCGTGTACTCTGTCTCAAAGATTGTTTATAAAGGTTGGTAAACGTGCCTCAAATTTGCCCAAACCATTGACATAAAAAACACTCGAAACACATGAAAGTCTTCCCATTTTGTATGTTTATTACACATAATACATGTTTACTACACAACTCCAAAGTACAAGTAAGTTATGGATAAAATATTAGGTCATTGCTATTGGCCAACGATAGTACATTACATTAGGCTACATAAAGATTGTATGGAGTCCATAGGCACAATATAGATAATGCTGTTCTTAATATTTTTACAACCAATTCTAGACAGCATTAGGATATACGTACCCCCCACTGTCTCTCTGTCACACACACACACACACACACACACACACACACACACACACACACACACACACACACACACACACACACACACACACACACACACACACACACACACTTTCTCTCTTTTTCTCTACTCTTGACAGCAGATGCCCAGTCTGCAGGCTTCACACAGGGCTTTCTCATGGGGCCTCCTCGACACCTTCTCTGACCCATCCTCTTCTTCCTCCTCCTCCTCCTCTTCCTCCTCCTCCTCTTCCTCATCATCCTCCTCATCATCCTCATCATCTTCCTCATCATCCTCCTCATCATCCTCCTCATCCTCGTCGTAGCAGTTCTTCTTAATTTTTCCAAACAATCCAAGCAGTGCCTCCTCCACCTCGTCCTGGGAGAAACCTGGGAGTTCAAACTCTTCCCGGCAGCGTTTGCATGCCTGGCCGTACGGCCGCATCAGCACGGTCCCCCTGGCTGTCGTATCCCGCAGACGGTACCGGAACACTAGCACCACCCGCGCCGACCACCACGTCTTAGAGCACTCACCACACTGGAACCTGAGGGAGAGAGGTAGAGGGGGAGAGAGGGGGAGAGAGAGGGAGAGAGGGGGAGAGAGGGAGAGATGGGGAGAGAGACGGGGACAGAGAGGGAGAGAGGGGGAGAGAGAGGGAGAGATGTGGAGGGGGAGGGGGATAGGTGGAGAGAGAGGGGGAGAGAGGGGGAGAGATGGGGAGAGGTGGAGGGGGAGAGGGGAGAGGTGGAGAGAGAGAGGGGAGAGGTGGAGAGAGAGAGGAGGAGAGAGGGGGAGAGGTGGAGGGGGAGAGGTGGAGAGAGAGACGGGGACAGAGAGAGGAAGAGAGGGGGAGAGAGAGAGAGAGCATTTGAATGAAAGCATGTCTATCCGTACATTTTAGAGTGGTCAGTTTCCACTGGTGCTGCAGTGCCAATCTTCTGAAAGTGTGAGCTCTATGTGGAACTGAGTCGGGAAACCACAGGCATACACAACACATAACAAGCATAAAGACAATGACAGTATAAGAAAGAGATACCTACCGTCCATTGGCACAGTGGCTGTACACCCTCCATCCTCTCCTCCTCTCCTCCTCGGTGAGTGCTTCTGCCAGGCCATAGTTGAAGTGGAAGGCCCACTGGTCACTGCTGTCCAACTCCTCATCCAACATCTCCTCAAAACACTCTGACCACAGGGTGGGTGTCCAGTCTGGGTTACACACACACACACACACACGCGCGCGCGCGCGCACACACACAATAACAAGCACGCACACACACATAGACAAACATGCAAGCGCAGGTACGCAAACAACACACACGCACTTAGACAGGACCGGACTGGTTCGGATAGTGCAGCAAGAGCTTAGCTATTAAATAACTTTCCTGATTAATGCATATAAATAGGCCTACTTCCTTTATGTAAATAAATAAATAAACAAACAAGCTAGATCACAGATCATATGTCCAAAAAAAACGGCATAATAGGATAAAAGAAAGTACATTAAAAGTATTCATTGCCTACCTGTGCTCATGATCGTCAATGTCGGAGAACAAATGAAAACAAAATGCTGTTGAAGAACAAATGATCTGTTTGTGTGGTTATGATATTGTCCGGTATGAGCTGAATATTTTATATGGTCCTGCTGGTATTCCCCTGACGTTGAGATTTGGAAAACGAAACTGACTGTCTGTTTTCTCTTCGCCACAGCCCAGTCCGTACGTAGTATGCAGTCTGTCACTGTGCCCTATTGAAGACCAGCCCTTCAGCACAGATTGTCCATTATATTTACCAGGGGCCTCATGTATCAATATTGCGTAGAAACTATTCTAAAATATTACATTAAAAAAAGTGTAATTTATCAAACAATCCTACGAGCGTCATATGTACACCCATAGGAGATAACCATTAATCAGTGCTTGTGCACGACCTAGGCTATTTGCATTTCGAAACGCCTCTATTTAACCATATATGGTGGAAATCATCCCTTTGAAGCCTGTGGGGAATATCCAGATTTTCTTTATACATTTATATATATATTTTAATCTTTTGTTCTTATTTATTTATATATTTTTTATTATTATTATATATTTTTTTGTGTAGAATATATATTTTTCCAGTACACGACACATTTACATAACGCACAGATGCACGCTACTCTTGGTGGCAGTAACATGCTGACCACACCTCTCTCGTCGCGTGCGCAAGCGTTTCAACATAAATGTTATTCAATCATTGCACCCACACTGCTCGCGCCGCCAACGAGCGTCTGCATTGCCAGGTGCTAAAATTGAAGTTGCTTCTATTTGTGGCGCAGAACGCTCTGCAAGTCCTGCCTCTCCCATCTCCTCATTGGTTATACCCACGTGGCTTATTGAAAGATGAACTGAGGTCAGTAGTCATGATGGTAATACTATTAGATGCTAATCTCAATATAATGTCCAAAGAAGAAAAAGCCTGGAAGGAAGAGAGATGACTAGAAGCGACTCGGTTGACCGGTTTATGTCTGGATTAATTGTCGGAGTAGAGGACCTTGTGCATTTCAGGTAAAATAACAACTCAACGTTCTTATCCTAGGACAAATTAGCTAGCAACAGCAAGCTAGCTAAATAGGACAAATTAACTAGCAACTGCAAGCTAGCTAGCTAAATTGCCATAAATGTTTAATGCTTTTCGACCTGTCCTCAAATTAATATAATTGGTTCAGAGTTTGTTTTGATATTTCAACCTGCGTGTCGTGATTGCGTTTGGTGTGGGGCGACAAAATCAATTTGCGCAGGATGGCGCACGCGTGGGTACGGTATAAGAAAGCCATCTTCATCTGCGCCCATTCAACATAGCCTAAATTTATGTTTTTATTACTTACAAACAAAATAATTTTGGGGGGTTCTCATACGCTTACAATGATGTTTTGACTCGTGCTTGAACACTCGCTAAGATTATATTTGGTTGTGATATTTGGAAAATAACTATTTTGGGTGCAGTATTTGTTAGCTAGAATGCTAACTCTCATTGATATAGGCTGTAGCTAAAGCTAGCCAAAGAGCCATTTTATTTAACCAGACAAGTCAGTTAAGTACAAATTCTTGTTTTATAATGACGGCCTACCCCGGCCAAACCGTCCTCTAACCCAGATGACGCTGGGCCAATTGTGTGCCGCCCTATGGGACTCCCGACCACGGCCGGTTGTGATACAGCCCCGGATCGAAACATTGACGCCTCCAGCACTGAGATGCAGACCACTGCACCACTTGGGAGCCATTACACTGGTTGAAGTGTTTTTAAAAAAGTTGATTTGCAGTTGATTTGCAATGATGACACAAACATTATATTAAGCAAGACATTCATACGAGCCTTAAAATCCAATTATAATCCAAAAGTAGTGTGAAATGCACTCATAAGCAACATGTAAATAGACGCTTTTTTTGCTGGTGTTCTATAAGAACTCTCCCTTGTTCTGCCACCAATTTGCGCGCATCGCCCTCGTGCGGCAATGTTTGAAAACACAAAATGGTCTCTATATGCAGACCTAAGCTTGTCGCCTGCTTTACTTCCTTTAGGCAGTGTTTTCCGTAAGTACATGGAGTAGTCAGCCAAATAGGAAAAGAGTTCCGGGCTGGGGGGTTCCGAAGAGAGCAAATTCTATTTTAGCGTTCTTGATTCCATCCATCTTCTAATGCCTTGATTCCATCCGAAATACACAGCTAAATTATTGAATACTTTAACGACTTTATCTCCCAGATTGGTAACATTTGTTTTGGTATTGAGTAGAAAGACATTTCTTTACAATTAAAATTACTGAAAATGTATAAACTCAGTGTATTGTTAGTTGTTTTGGATATTAGGCCTATATGATAACCTTTTTGTACCATTAAACCCCTGTCTTCTCTTGATATTAATGTCATATTTACAGTTTTACTGCAAGATATGAAATTCCACAATGCTTGTTTTTCAAAATATACATTTTATTTTCGCTCCTGCTGTCGAGAGCCAATGTGTCGTTTTGTAATTTGGGTGAACAATCCCTTTAGAAGTTTGGCCTGTCAATCAATCACTGTAGGTGGGATTGTCAGGGGAGGGGGCAGGTGAAGTGACATCTGTCTGGTGAAGTCCACAAAGCAAATATTGCATATACAAACAGTTAAATGACCTGCAGCACGGTCAAGCAAGTTAATGTTTTTGATAGTTTTACTAAACAAATAGTGATTCAGACCCACGGAGTTACCTCAAGTCAGCACAAAGACAACAGGAGCCCTGCCTCCGCTATTCCAGCACCATTTACACTTAAACACATAAACATCATCAAATCAACTAGGCTATATAAACTTAGTTTAATACGCTGAAAACAAACTTAAAGATACCAAAAATAATTCAGTCCAATTAATGTTGCTAAATATCATGTGGCTGTCCATGGTACTGATTTCTGTGTGTGTGTGTGTGTGTGTGTGTGTGTGTGTGTGTGTGTGTGTGTGTGTGTGTGTGTGTGTGTGTGTGTGTGTGTGTGTGTGTGTGTGTGTGTGTGTGCGTGCGTGCATGTGTAAGATTTTTTGAGGGGGTGACTCAGCCTACTTGTAGACTAGTTGAATGCCAATGCCACCCTCCTCTCTTTCATGTTGGAAAAACGGTCGATGGCTCTGTATGCTGTTAGTTTTCATTTTCACAGGCCACCTAGCTAAAATGCTTGCTAGCCTAACTTCCTTGCATGGGTGACAATGAACCAGGTAAGTTAGCTAGCTAGTTAACGTGAGGCTACTAGGCTACATCTAGGCTACATATTGAACTTCAATTGTCTCAGGCCAGAGGCACAATATAATAATGTGTGGTTAGATCAGAATCGCTATGATAATCATTGGCCTGTACAGAGAATTAAGTCAAAACCACAAGCCCAAATTTCCATCCATGGCTTAGGAAAGGGCCGATTTGGCAAGCTAGCTACTGCACGACATCAACACAAGCAGACAAGAAACTGACACGTTTTTCTTACAATTATGACGTTTCGCTTACGATGTTATTTGATTGGTGTGAAGCCAAAGCCAAATTGGCCTCCCTTAGGGGTGTGTATTGCGACGCCAGGACAACCCACAGTTGAGCTCAGCTCAATGCTTATTGGCTAATTCTTAAAACAAAAAATGATTAGGCAAAATGCTTGCTAGCATCAATCAATCAAATGGTACCACGGCAACAGGTTATACTCTTTTGGTTCAGACAGCATCAGATAAATGGGCATCACATACTGAGAAAGAGGGGAGCTGTTTCCCTCGCTCTGATCATTTCACCAGTGAGATTCAGCCGCTTGTGAATTAACAGAAAATTATAAAAACACAGAGATGAAAGAAATGATTTTATAATTGTTATTTTTTCACAGATTTGTCCCCCCCCCCCCCCCCCCCCGATAGTGGGGCAAAACACCCCCTTCTAAAGTTTATGTTTTTATTTAAAAAACAAATATTGATTCTGCCCACTTATTTCCCTTGTCTAAATCTTACCAAGCTTTTTTTCTGTCAGAAAATAGACATATAGGCAACAGATAGATATACAAAAAATAGAGTTGTTTCCATTGTGGGCCTCTATCTAGTGTAGAGAGTGAGGTCAGAATCTTACCAGTGAATAGAGAACCATGAACTGTGCTGCCTGAGTCAGGTAGACATTCATCTGAACAACAATGGAAATATCTTAAAACATGTGTATGACATTAATATCAGTATGGCATAAGAAATATGTAATTCTAAGATAATGGCAATTACATTATAATTAGTAAGGTAGTTCATTACCATCTTATTTCAGTATGCCAATTTTTACCACGTCATTTAGCCAATTATTTCATTTGAAAAAGTTTTGATAATGTAACGGCTGTTGGAAGGAGAGGACCAAGGTGCAGCGTGGTACGTGTCCATATTTATTTAATGAACACAGAAATAACAAAGAGAACGACCGAAACAGTTCTGGCTGGTGCAGACACACAACAGAAAACAACTACCCACAAAACACAGGTGGGATGAGGCTACCTAAGTATGGTTCTCAATCAGAGACAACGATAGACAGCTGCCTCTGATTGAGAACCACACTCGGCCAAACACATAGAAATATAAAACATAGAACAAAAACATAGAATGCCCACCCCAACTCACGCCCTGACCAAACCAAAATAGAGACATAAAAAAGGAACTAAGGTCAGGGTGTGACAGATAATGCATCTTAATTTTCTTAATTCTTCCAAAGAGTGCTAGTCGTACACTTCTCCCCATACAATTAAAGCACCAGTTTTTCACCATATTTTTTTCCAAAAGTGGTGATGACTTAAGAGCAGGAAGAAACCCATGCAACATGTAGCTCTCCCTCCACCCCATTGGAGGGATCCTGGTGTATGATGTATGCCTCACAGGTGTAGTTCCCAGCATCCTCCTCGGTGACATTATTTGATGATCAGGGTGGCCCTTCCATTTGTTAGATTGTAACGTGGTTCCACGTTGGAGGTCGCCCCTGTCCCAGCGGGCCAGCTGCAAACCCCCCCCCCCCCCCCCCCCCCCCCCCCCCCCCCCCCCCCGCTGAAGTCAGCGTTCTCAATCCCATGGTTGCATCTCAGCCTGCCCTCCTGACCTACCGTGGTTTTCCATTGGATGGCTACAGGTGCTTCACCATGACAATACAACATGCAGATAGGCAAGTTGTTGCATGTAAACAGAGTAGAAGTTGACAGTTTGAGCATTCATAAACCATATATTGGTGACAGGTGGCAAAAAGCAGTGTTGCTGACCACAATTCTTTCATTTTCAAATAAACCTCTGAACCCAAGGCCAATAATCTTTACTCCGGTCTACCTATGCAAATAGAGATGGTAGATAAGATACAACATACCGTAGAATATGATAGGTCTAGCCTCATCGCATGCTCATCGATTTACAACAGAAATGTCACTTAATTCCCGTGCATAAGTTCTCTTATATTCTTCTAGAAGGCGGGAGAAAGACAGTGGTTGGGAACTTTGTTCTGTCAATCAAATGAAGCAGAATGAACACGGGTATCCTTTCTCTTCTGTACAGGACCACAACCACAGACAGATGCAATTACAGTGAGATGAAGCTATGACCTTTTAACCTTTTCTTACAATCCAGAATCCTGAGAAGAGACAACAGAGAAACCAACAGACAGACAAACATACAACAAACCAATTTGAGGAGGAAGGATAGAGTGTATTTTGGAGACAGACAGACAAACCGTGGGATCACGTGTTGCACAAAAGCAGCGGTGTTGACCACAATCTTTTCATCTTCACATAAACCTCTGAGTGAACACGGGTATTCCATTGTCTTCTTTACCAAAACCACAGACAGAGGAAATGACAGTGAGACGAAGCTTGACTATGACCTTTTAATAACACATGACATGACCTCAACCCCTTCCTTGTCTAACCTCTAACCCCTGCTGTACACTTCCTTGTCTAACCTCTAACCCCTGCTGTACACTTCCTTGTCTAACCTCTAACCCCTGCTGTACACTTCCTTGTCTAACCTCTAACCCCTGCTGTACACTTCCTTGTCTAACCTCTAACCCCTGCTGTACACTTCCTTGTCTAACCTCTAACCCCTGCTGTACACTTCCTTGTCTAACCTCTAACCCCTGCTGTACACTTCCTTGTCTAACCTCTAACCCCTGCTGTACTATCTAGACCAGACTGGGTGGAGTTAGTTGAGTTTGGAGGGGATTAAACATGAAATAAAACACAGACACACACGTTTGGTATTATTGGTATTATTATTACCTAAAATTGATTTCCATTCAAAATCCTATTTTTTTTAACACTAACCCTAAACTAAACCCTAACCCCTAAATGTAAACTAAACCCTAACTCCTAAACCCTAACTCTAATTGTAATCATAACCCCTAAAATAGCCTTTGTCCTCGTGTGGACCTGGGAAATGTCCCCATGAGGGAGAATTTTCCTTGTGGGGATTTCAGGTACCCCATGAAGATAGTAACACAAGCACATACACACACAGTAGATGGCAGTGTTTTACAGTAGCTGGATGTGTAGTTTATGGTGTCACTGTTTTATTAAGTTCAGGCCCAGAGTTTTACCCCATAATACACTATGCCACTCTGTTCACACGCACCCACCCACTAACCCCCCCCCCCCCCCCCCCCCCCCCACTAACCCCCCCCCCCCAATCCAACTCTCTAAGGTCAGACCCAATCCAACTCTCTAAGGTCAGACCCAATCCAACTCTCTAAGGTCAGACCCAATCCAACTCTCTAAAGTCAGACCCAATCCAACTCTCTAAGGTCAGACCCAATCCAACTCTCTAAGGTCAGACCCAATCCAACTCTCTAAAGTCAGACCCAATCCAACTCTCTAAGGTCAGACCCAATCCAACTCTCTAAGGTCAGACCCAATCCAACTCTCTAAGGTCAGACCCAATCCAACTCTCTAAGGTCAGACCCAATCCAACTCTCTAAGGTCAGACCCAATCCAACTCTCTAAGGTCAGACCCAATCCAACTCTCTAAGGTCAGACCCAATCCAACTCTCTAAGGTCAGACCCAATCCAACTCTCTAAGGTCAGACCCAATCCAACTCTCTAAGGTCAGACCCAATCCAACTCTCTAAGGTCAGACCCAAACCAACTCTCTAAGGTCAGACCCAATCCAACTCTCTAAGGTCAGACCCAATCCAACTCTCTAAGGTCAGACCCAATCCAACTCTCTAAGGTCAGACCCAATCCAACTCTCTAAGGTCAGACCCAATCCAACTCTCTAAAGTCAGACCCAATCCAACTCTCTAAGGTCAGACCCAATCCAACTCTCTAAGGTCAGACCCAATCCAACTCTCTAAGGTCAGACCCAATCCAACTCTCTAAGGTCAGACCCAATCCAACTCTCTAAAGTCAGACCCAATCCAACTCTCTAAAGTCAGACCCAATCCAACTCTCTAAAGTCAGACCCAATCCAACTCTCTAAAGTCAGACCCAATCCAACTCTCTAAAGTCAGACCCAATCCAACTCTCTAAAGTCAGACCCAATCCAACTCTCTAAGGTCAGACCAGGAAGTAAAGGAACTGAAGGATGCATGTTTTCAAGGTACCTGTATTCACACAGGGCTGAAACAAAACAGTCTCAATGTCAACTTGTCATCTAAAGTACTGCCGATTAATTAATAAAATACTTTTTGTAAAGACCTCTCTCTCTCTCTCTCTTTCTTACTGACTCTGTCGGTCTGCCTTGTTCCATCTCCTTCAATCTGTATTTTCCCTCCCTCCTTCTCTCCCTCTCTTCTTCTTTCCCTTTCCCTCTCTCTCTCTCTCTCTCCCTCTCTCTTCTTCTTTCCCTCTCCCTCTCTCTTCTTCTTTCCTTCTCCCTCTCTCTCTCTCTCTCCCTCTCTCTTCTTCTTTCCCTCTCTCCTCTGTCTTCAGAGACTGGTTAATAATAGTTCTCTGAGTTTGGTGAGTGACGTGGCGCTGTGTAAACCCACAGACATACTTTCAGCATTACCAGTTTACACACACACATTTCCACTCACATGCGCGCGCACACACACACACACACACACACACACACACACACACACACACACACACACACACACACACACACACACACACACACACACACACACACACACACACACACACACACACACACACACACACACACACACACACACACACTGGGAGTTTGCAGTTCTGTACAGGCATGGTTTGTGACTGGGCATGTTTTCAGTTGCTTTCTTGCAGTAAAACATGAACACACTCTCTCTCTCACTCCAGGTGTTTGATGAAGGGTTGCAGTGAATTAGTGAAGAGTTGTCCCATAGAGTCCATATAAGGCAAAATAACCAACCAGAGAAGACCAGCTTTGGCACACATATGGGTACAGTTTCAACTCCTGTTTTTTGTAGTCTGTTTTTTAAAGGTTGTGAACGGTGTCTGACTGTACCAGGAAGACTACAGTCTGATGACACAGCTATCTGCTGTTGTTGTGTTTTGTGTTCTCCCTCTCTCTCCTTCGGGGGTTCTGATGATGCGTTTGCCACATATGTTGGTGAACTGGGAATGGTGTGTGTGTTTGTGAGCCCTCCACGCACACTAAGCTTCCAGTCAATAGCTTCCTCGGCCATCTTTAGTTATCCCAGGTTATTCCCCATCTGCAGAACAACAGGAACAACAGTGAGTGGAATACAATTTGACTCTCTCTCACCCCCCCTTTCCCTTCGTCATCCCCCTCCACCCCTCTCTCTCTCACCCCCCCTTTCCCTTCGTCATCCCCCTCCACCCCCCTCTCTCATCCTCCCCATTTCCCTTCCTCATCCCCCTCCACCCCCTCTCTCATCCTCCCCCTTTCCCTTCCTCATCCCCCTCCACCCCCCTCTCTCATCCTCCCCCTTTCCCTTCGTTATCCCCCTCCACCCCCTCTCTCATCCTCCCCCTTTCCCTTCCTCATCCCCCTCCACCCCCCTCTCTCATCCTCCCCCTTTCCCTTCGTTATCCCCCTCCACCCCCCTCTCTCATCCTCCCCCTTTCCCTTCCTCATCCCCCTCCACCCCTCTCTCTCACCCCCCCTTTCCCTTCCTCATCCCCCTCCACCCCCTCTCTCATCCTCCCCCTTTCCCTTCGTCATACCCCTCCACCCCCCTCTCTCATCCTCCCCCTTTCCCATACCCCTCCACCCCTCTCTCTCATCATCCCCCTCCACCCCCTTCTATCATCCTCCCCCTTTCCCTTCATCATACCCCATCCACCCCTCTCTCTCATCCTCCCCCTTTCCCTTCCCCCATCCACCCCCTCTCTCACCCTCCCCCTTTCCCTTCCTCATCCCCCTCCACCCCCCTCTCTCATCCTCCCCCTTTCCCTTCCTCATCCCCATCCACCCCTCTCTCTCACCCCCCTTTCCCTTCGTCATACCCCTCCACCCCACTCTCTCATCCTCCCCCTTCTGCAAATCCTTATCAAACTATCTGTAAAAAATATATATATATATGTTGTGTAACATCTTTCAATAGCAACATCAACTCCTCAACTCCTCAACTCCCCCTCCCCTCCTCTTCCTCCCTTCAGACCTCCTGTCTATGACAGTAGAGTACCTCAAAACGGCTGTAGACTTTCTTCTCCTTCCTCATGCTCTCCATCCTCTTCAGCAGGCTGTCTCTCTCCTGAGGGTTGCTCTGGGGCCGTAGGAAGCGGTTCCTCCCAAGCGACGGATTCCTCTCCAACCCTCCTTTCTCTCCTGCCATGTCTACCCCCTTCTCCCCTCCGGCCTCCTCTCCTCCTCCTCTCTCCAGACGTTTTTTCTGGCTGTTGGCAGAAATCTGTTCCAGGATGACCTTGGTGTCATCTCTCAGGTTGCTACTGAACAGAACCGAGCCGCTGGAGGTCTGGTATCGAGACGGACCTGCCATTTTGTGATTGTCTGAGGAAGTGACGTAGTCTGCGGCTTTAGTGTCGGCAGCGGAAGAGGAGCCTAGGCGTGTAGCTGCGGCCCCAGACTCCTCGGAGCTCTCCACCACAGTTCTCATCGTCTTGTTGTCTCCGCTGGAAACCGATGTCGCACCAACAGAGCTCTTCTTGTCCTTGGGTCCCAGGAAGCCTTTGTATTAAAGAATGAATGAATGAATGAATGAACGAATTAACTAATTAATCAATTCAAATCTTAATTGCTCTGAAGGGAATTTGTTTTATAGATCATGAGCACAGCAATTAAAAAATAAAAGATACCAGCAAACATGGACGTAACAATCTGTGACAGATGGACGGACAGACAGACAGACAGACAGACGGACGGACGGACAGACAGACAGTACAACATACCTTTGAGTTTCTGGGTCTGCTTCTTCAGGAAGTCCAGGGGCTTGGTGTCGACCTTGCCCTCCCCTCCCAGGGTGTTGAGGGAGGTGTTGGAGCCCAGGTTCTTTATCTCCTTGGACTCAGCGCGAGACATACTGGACAAGCTTTGGGAGCGAGATTTTTTCAGCTCGCTTTTCTCCGCGTCCGTGGCGTCTGTTGTTAGCGTTTCCACATCACAGGAGACGCGGCGAGGGTTGGAGCTCTTGAACGGCTTCAGAGAAGAGAAAGGCTTCAGAGAAGAGAAAGGTTTCAGAATCTTACTGGGCTCCTTGTCTTTCCTCTGTGACTCAGAGCTGCTGTCTTTCCTCTGTGACTCAGAGCTGCTGTCTGTCCTCTGTGACTCAGAGCTGCTGTCTTTCCTCTGTGACTCAGAGCTGCTGTCTTTCCTCTGTGACTCAGAGCTGCTGTCTTTCCTCTGTGACTCAGAGCTGCTGTCTTTCCTCTGTGACTCAGAGCTGCTGTCTTTCCTCTGTGACTCAGAGCTGCTGTCTGTCCTCTGTGACTCAGAGCTGCTGTCTTTCCTCTGTGACTCAGAGCTGCTGTCTTTCCTCTGTGACTCAGAGCTGCTGTCTGTCCTCTGTGACTCAGAGCTGCTGTCTTTCCTCTGTGACTCCGAGCTGCTGTCTGTCCTCTGTGACTCTGAGCTGCTGTCTTTCCTCTGGACTGTGGTAGTAGAAGGCTCAAAGGTTTTGAATCTTGAGGTGATGGACAGTTTGCGTGTTCGCTCTAGTATGGCTGGGACTTGTGGTTTCATCGGGGCAGGCTCTGAAGCAGTCACAGAGAACGAGGGGACTTTGGGGGCTGAGGTGGTGGTGGAGGAGGTGGTGGTGGGGGAAGAGGTGGTGGTGGAGTAGGTGGTGGTGGAGGAGGAGGAGGTGGTGGGGGAAGATGTGGTGGTGGAGGAGGTGGTGGTGGAAGAAGTCGTGTTTGAGAGGTCTGGTGTCTTCTGAAGTGGTTCTTTCATGGCGGCCTCTTTGGATGCGTTTCTCTTAGCAGCCAGCTCCTTGAAGTACTGCAGTCTATTGGCAGGGTCATTCATGTTCAACGGCTGGGGGGGATCTATAGATGCTGGGGCGACTTTGGGGGGCATAGCCTCTTTCAACCCAACCTCTTTCCCTTCGTCTTCCTTCTTCTTCTCTCTCTCGTTCTCCTCTGCCTTCTTCTTCTTCTCTCTCTCGTTCTCCTCTGCCTTCTTCCGCCACTCGAAGGGTTCCCGGGTAAATCTCTTCTCCAGGATCTGTTGGACGATGGAGGTGGTGCGAAGCATGTCGGATTCCTCATCCTCCTCATTGGCCACCTGCATCAAATCAAATTAAGATTTATTTGTATGGCACATACATTTTATGCAAGGTAGCGATACAATGCGCAAAAAAATAAACAAAAAATACAATTTGAAATAAACAAAATAAAAACAATCAGAGATGATTTGAAAGGTAATAAAGACCTTCATGCCCAGGCCTCCCAGGTGGGTCTCCGTCTTGGAGGAGGAGAAGATGAGGGAGGAGCGCAGCCGGGAGGTCCTCTGGAGCATCGGGTTGATCCGTGTCCGGAACGACTCGTGTTTGGAGAGCACAACCTCTCCCGAAGTCTCCCTCGACGATGGCATCTCCACATCCACCCCAACCTCCCTCCCCCCCACCTCCCTCTCCCTCTCTCGGTCTTTCTCTCTCGCTCTCTCCCGCTCTATGGTCCTGCTGTCGGCCCCGTCCTTTCTCGTGCCCTCGGGCATGAAGGGCTTGCCGTACCGTGGCGGTCGGATATCCGGCCTAGGCTTGGAGGGGACATCCGGAGGCTCTCTCGCTTCAAAGCGGGATACAGACCCCTCACTGGCGAATGGTTTCCCCTCAGACTCTGGGTCTTGGAAAGCATCAGGGCCCAGAGGTTGTGGCAGCCCCTCCTCTCCTGTGTCTTCGTGGGTGCTGAGGTAGGAGTTGATCCTCCAGCTACGGAGGCCCTGTCTGACTTTGGGGTCCTGGTCTGCCTCTGCTGGGACGGGGAACAGCTGCTTCTCTGGGGGGTTGGGATGGGTGGGGGAGGACTGGCAGACGTAGGGCTGGCCCACCGTCGGTCTCTTGTGGTCGCTGCCACCTCCGTACCTGGAGAGGTGAGAGGGGGTTACTTTAGTTTAGCCACATTTCTACTGATATGGTTGAGACAATACTAAAGTTTGTGTGTGTGTCACTAAACGCTTCATCAAATAACTGTAGCGGGAGCATTCAACAGTGAAAAGACATTAGTTATCATTCTTCAGTCCAGTGGACCCTCCATACCACGTACCTCCCCCCTGCCGGTGGTGGTCCCGGGTTGTGTTTCAGGTCCTGAGAGGAGAGGTAGTCTCTGCCGTAGTCCTCTGGACCAGGAGGTTCCTCATGGGGGTAGCCTGAGTCAGAGTACTGGTCCAGCGCTGGTCTGTTCCTCAGCCTGTCGTAGCGTCCATGGCCTGACCCATGTCCTGACCCATGTCCTCCTAGCCCTGAGCCTAGCCCCAGCCCCGGCATTAACCCAGGTCCTCCTAGCCCTGAGCCTAGCCCCAGCCCCGGCATTAACCCAGGTCCCTCACCACCCTGGTAGTAGTGGCTGGACTGGCTCTGCTCCCTGGGATACAGAAATAGTCATAAATCATCATCATCATCATCATAACCCAACATGCTTTACATATCACAGACTATTTTATTAAAGATTATAAAATGATTTACATATGACAGATTATTTTATTAAAGATTATAAAAGGATTTACATATCACAGACTATTTTATTAAAGATTATAAAAAGGATTTACATATCACAGACTATTTTATTAAAGATTATAAAAAGGATTTACATATCACAGACTATTTTATTAAAGATTATAAAAAGGATTTACATATCACAGACTATTTTATTAAAGATTATAAAAAGGATTTACATATCACAGACTATTTTATTAAAGATTATAAAAAGGATTTACATATCACAGACTATTTTATTAAAGATTATAAAAAGGATTTACATATCACAGACTATTTTATTAAAGATTATAAAAAGGATTTACATATCACAGACTATTTTATTAAAGATTATAAAAAGGATTTACATATGACAGATTATTTTATTAAAGATTATAACATGATTTACATATTACAGATTATAACTATGGCCAGAGTTTCCCTGATTTGATCACAATATTTATTCAAGCTGACAAAGACAACATAAACGACCTAACTGACAAACTAGTGAACTAACTATCAAACGAACAAACTAACTAATGAACTAAGGAACTAACTAGTACCTGTGGTAGTGCTGCTCTGTCTCCTCCTGGTTGTTGATGACTCTGTGCTTCATGTACTGTCTGGAAGAGGAGTAACTCTCCTGGGTTCCCTCTGCGTTGCTTTGACCCTTATAGTCACTGGCACTTATCTCCATCTGCCTGGGACCACCGCAAACACAAACACTTTCATATGGGAACAGTAGAAACATACACTTTAATATACTAAGTTACAGTCGCTAGTGAAAGTCTACACACCCCTTGCACAGTTTTCACATTTTACCTCTTTAAATTAACATTTTACATGAGATTAAATTAAATTAAATCTTCCCAAGTATGAACTCTGGGGTGTGAAGACATAAGCAATCAAGAAATCTAAACTTTTTAATATTCAATTAGAAACATTTTCTATAATTTTCATTCACTTTGAAAATGTAGAGTAGGTTGCGTAGATCTGTAGAAAAATATAACATTGAATACATTTTTAGATTTAATTTTTAAGGCATCAAAATGTGAAGACGGTGGAAGTAGACTTTCATGATTGACTTTGGCATCCTATTCCATTCACAGTGAAATATAGGGAATAGGGAATAGCACGCCATTGCAGACACAACCTTCATGTCATAGTGAGTTCTACAACCTTCATTTAATAGTGAGTTCTACAACCTTCATGTCATAGTGAGTTCTACAACCTTCATTTTATAGTGAGTTCTACAACCTTCATGTCATAGTGAGTTCTACAACCTTCATGTGATAGTGAGTTCTACAACCTTTATGTGATAGTGAGTTCTACAACCTTCATTTGATAGTGAGTTCTACAACCTTCATGTCATAGTGAGTTCTACAACCTTAATTTGATAGTGAGTTCTACAACCTTCATTTGATAGTGAGTTCTACAACCTTCATGTCATAGTGAGTTCTACAACCTTCATGTCATAGTGAGTTCTACAACCTTCATGTCATAGTGAGTTCTACAACCTCCATGTCATAGTGAGTTCTACAACCTCCATGTCATAGTGAGTTCTACAACCTTCATGTGATAGTGAGTTCTACAACCTTCATGTCATAGTGAGTTCTACAACCTCCATGTCATAGTGAGTTCTATAACCTCCATGTCATAGTGAGTTCTACAACCTTCATGTGATAGTGAGTTCTACAACCTTCACGTGATAGTGAGTTCTACAACCTTCATGTCATATTGAGTTCTACAACTTTCATGTGATAGTGAGTTCTACAACCTTCATGTGATAGTGAGTTCTACAACCTTCACGTGATAGTGAGTTCTACAACCTTCACGTGATAGTGAGTTCTACAACCTTCATGTCATATTGAGTTCTACAGCCTTCATGTGATAGTGAGTTCTACAACCTTCATGTGATAGTGAGTTCTACAACCTTCATGTGATAGTGAGTTCTACAACCTTCATGTCATAGTGAGTTCTACAACCTTCACGTGATAGTGAGTTCTACAACCTTCACGTGATAGTGAGTTCTACAACCTTCATGTGATAGTGAGTTCTACAACCTTCACGTCATAGTGAGTTCTACAGCCTTCATGTGATAGTGAGTTCTACAACCTTCATGTGATAGTGAGTTCTACAACCTTCACGTGATAGTGAGTTTTGCAACCTTCATGTCATATTGAGTCCTACAACCTTCATGTGATAGTGAGTTCTACAACCTTCATGTGATAGTGAGTTCTACAACCTTCATGTGATAGTGAGTTCTACAACCCTCATGTGATAGTGAGTTCTATAACCTTCATGTGATAGTGAGTTCTACAACCCTCATGTGATAGTGAGTTCTACAACCTTCATGTCATAGTGAGTTCTACAACCTTCATGTAATAGTGAGTTCTACAACCTTCATGTGATAGTGAGTTCTACAACCTTCATGTGATATTCAGTTCTACAACCTTCATGTCATAGTGAGTTCAACAACCTTCATGTCATAGTGAGTTCTACAACCTTCATGTGATAGTGAGTTCTACAACCTTCATGTGATATTCAGTTCTACAACCTTCATGTCATAGTGAGTTCAACAACCTTCATGTCATAGTGAGTTCTACAACCTTCATGTGATAGTGAGTTCTACAACCTTCATGTGATAGTGAGTTCTACAACCTTCATGTCATATTGAGTCCTACAACCTTCACGTGATAGTGAGTTCTACAACCTTCACGTCATAGTGAGTTCTACAGCCTTCATGTGATAGTGAGTTCTACAGCCTTCATGTGATAGTGAGTTCTACAACCTTCATGTCATAGTGAGTTCTACAACCTTCACGTGATAGTGAGTTCTACAACCTTCCCGTGATAGTGAGTTCTGCAACCTTCATGTGATAGTGAGTTCTACAACCTTCATGTGATAGTGAGTTCTACAACCTTCACGTCATAGTGAGTTCTACAGCCTTCATGTGATAGTGAGTTCTACAACCTTCATGTGATAGTGAGTTCTACAACCTTCATGTCATAGTGAGTTCTACAACCTTCACGTGATAGTGAGTTCTACAACCTTCACGTGATAGTGAGTTCTACAACCTTCACGTCATAGTGAGTTCTACAACCTTCATGTGATAGTGAGTTCTACAACCTTCACGTCATAGTGAGTTCTACAGCCTTCATGTGATAGTGAGTTCTACAACCTTCATGTGATAGTGAGTTCTATAACCTTCACGTGATAGTGAGTTCTGCAACCTTCATGTCATATTGAGTCCTACAACCTTCATGTGATAGTGAGTTCTACAACCTTCATGTGATAGTGAGTTCTACAACCTTCACGTGATAGTGAGTTCTACAACCTTCATGTGATATTCAGTTCTACAACCTTCATGTCATAGTGAGTTCAACAACCTTCATGTCATAGTGAGTTCTACAACCTTCATGTGATAGTGATTTCTACAACCCTCATGTGATAGTGAGTTCTACAACCTTCATGTGATAGTGAGTTCTATAACCTTCATGTGATAGTGAGTTCTACAACCTTCATGTGATAGTGAGTTCTACACCTTCATGTGATAGTGAGTTCTACAACCTTCATGTGATAGTGAGTTCTACAACCTTCATGTGATAGTGAGTTCTACAACCTTCACGTGATAGTGAGTTCTACAACCTTCATGTGATAGTGAGTTCTACAACCCTCATGTGATAGTGAGTTCTACAACCTTCATGTCATAGTGAGTTCTACAACCCTCATGTGATAGTGAGTTCTACAACCCTCATGTGATAGTGAGTTCTACAACCTTCATGTGATAGTGAGTTCTACAACCTTCATGTCATAGTGAGTTCTACAACCTTCATGTCATAGTGAGTTCTACAACCCTCATGTGATAGTGAGTTCTACAACCTTCATGTGATAGTGAGTTCTACAACCTTCATGTCATAGTGAGTTCTACAACCTTCATGTCATAGTGAGTTCTACAACCCTCATGTGATAGTGAGTTCTACAACCCTCATGTGATAGTGAGTTCTACAACCTTCACGTGATAGTGAGTTCTACAACCTTCACGTGATATTCAGTTCTACAAACTTCACGTGATAGTGAGTTCTACAACCTTCATGTGATAGTGAGTTCTACATGAAATCTAGTTCTACATAAATCTAGTTTTAAATAATACATCTATGTGCACCATCCCACCTGGAGACCATGGAGCGGCCCTGCTCCAGGAAGGACTGCTGCATCCTGAGCTGCTGCGACGCTGCAAACGTCCCAAGATTCAGTCCTCCTCCGGATTCTATGGCATGTCGGAACAGGTCATCCCTACGGAATGCAGAACGCTCAGTTTCTCCTCCTCCGAAGGGGAAGCCCGTAAGTTCTGGGGTGTGTCGTTGGAAACCCCGAGGGTGTCGATGAGGCCCCTTCATCCCGAACTGGTTGCCGTAGTAACTGCTGCTGCTGCTGTCAGAGGACACAGGCACTAGGGCGTGGTCTACGGTGAGAGGCTGTGATTGGGCGAACAGGATGCGGAACTCCTCGTCAAAGGTGGTGACTAGTTCTCCCAGGAAGAGATGAGCGATACAGCGATGCAGCTTCTCATAGGACCACATGAAACTAGAGGAAACAGGAAATGACACGTTAGCTTCTACACTAAAAGGTATCTGATATCTGTTCTATATTTCAATGCGCACCTGTAGTTTCCGCTGAGCACGGCCCTGCAGTCAGCCAATAGGAAGCGGTCTTTCACCTGTCCTTTAAACGACATCCCTGTCCGACAGAAATACGTCATCCCCGCCACAGTCCGCACACGCATCATCTGTAAAACACACACACACGAACACACGAACACACACACACACACACACACACACACACACACACACACACACACACACACACACACACACACACACACACACACACACACACACACACACACACACACACACACACACACACACACACACACACACACACACACACACACACACACACGAGCACACACACACACACACACACACACACACACACACACACACACACACACACACACACACACACACACACACACACACACACACACGAGCACACACACGAGCACACACACGAGCACACACACACATACTCACAATCGTTAATCGAAGTCACAAGGGGTTGTCTTTAATAAACGGTGTTATTCTGTAGTGGGTTCTAATCCAACCAGTTTAGCCGCTCTGTTGACATTTATGTAACCAGGCTCAGTCAGACGTCATGTCGTAGCACAGTAGGTAAATACATTACATCACCACTATGAGGCAGTGGCCTGCTGCCAGTCAACACAAAAACACTGCTATGCTGTCTTTAAGACTGTAGGCAGAGGTTGTCAAACCCATTATAACTACAGCCATTCCTGCACACCCAGAATGTCTTCAGGAACGTGGGATTCAATGGGGAAACGTGAGTCACCCCGCCTAAAATAGTTCCAACTAGGGGAAACATTGAGACTCACATGGACAAGGTCAAGGTTGATCTTGCAGTTAGTCACCATGGAGACGAAGTGATGGGCGTTCTGTTCGTCCAATAGGATGTAGACGGGGACGTTACGCGCCGTGGCATCCAGCAAGTCAGCAAACAGATCCACGTCTGTAAACATGTCCATCACCACGGCAATCACCTAGCAAAGCCCAATCAGAGACATGGAAATATCACATTAGCCAATTAAAAACAGAAGTCACAGGAGGTTGGTGGCACCTTAATTGGGGAGGATAGGCTCATAGTGATGCCTGGAGTGGAATTAGTAGAATGGTATCAAATACATCAAACACTTGGTTTCCATGGTTTCCATGTGTTTGATGCCATTCCATTTGCTCCGTTCCAGACATTATTATGAGCCGTCCTCCCCTCACCAGCCTCCACTGCATTAGGTCTAGGTTTATTTAGCAACGTTGTATATGAAAAATACAGAAAGTGTGATACCATTTAAAAGCAACTTTTGCCTGTCCTTTATAATACTGTATGGAATCACACAGTCTTGTACACTAGCTCACACACACTAGCTCACACTCACAGATAGAACACACTGGCTCACACCCACTAGCTCACACTCACAGATAGAACACACTGGCTCACACCCACTAGCTCACACACACTAGCTCACACACACTAGCTCACACTCACAGATAGAACACACTGGCTCACACCCACTAGCTCACACACACTAGCTCACACCCACTAGCTCACACACACTAGCTCACACTCACAGATAGAACACACTGGCTCACACCCACTAGCTCACACACACTAGCTCACACCCACTAGCTCACACACACTAGCTCACACTCACAGATAGAACACACTGGCTCACACCCACTAGCTCACACCCACTAGCTCACACACACTAGCTCACACCCACTAGCTCACACACACTAGCTCACACCCACTAGCTCACACACACTAGCTCACACACACTAGCTCACACCCACTAGCTCACACACACTAGCTCACACCCACTAGCTCACACACACTAGCTCACACACACTAGCTCACACACACTTGCTCACACACACTAGCTCACACCCACTAGCTCACACCCACTAGCTCACACACACTAGCTCACACACACAGATAGAAGGGAGGACAGTGAGAGAGACGTGGTCAGTCAGACTAACAGGTTTGGACACTTTTGACATTTAGACACACACACACACACACACACACACACACACACACACACACACACACACACACACACACACACACACACACACACACACACACACACACACTGAAATGTAATTGTTTTCTATAGGAGGTTGGCTGAGAGCAAGTCATTCACCTTCAGGGACAGGGTGTGGTGGAGCACAGCAAAGCAGAGCTGGGGCAGACTGACTGACTGACTGACTGACTGACTGACTGACAGACAGATCGACCGACTGACAGGCTGACTGACTGACAGACAGACAAATAGACTGACAGACCGACCGACCGACCGACCGACCGACCGGCCGGCTGACTGACAGACAGACAAATAGACTGACAGACAGACCGACCGACTGACAGGCTGACAGACAGACAAATAGACTGACAGACAGACCGACCGACTGACAGGCTGACTGGCTGACAGACAGACAAATAGACTGACAGACAGACCGACCGACTGACAGGATGACTGGCTGACTGACTGACAGACAGACAAATAGACTGACAGACTGACAGACAGACAGACCGACCTGACTGACTGAGTGGCTAGCTGACTGGCTGGCTGACTAACTGCCTGACTGACTGGCTGACTGACAGACTGACAGACTGACTGTCTGACTAACTGGCTGACTGGCTAGCTGACTGGCTGGCTGACAGACTGACTGACTGACTGGCTGACTGACTGACTGACTGGCTGACAGACAGACAGACTGTCTGTCAGCCAGTCAGTCAGTTTGTCTGTCAGTCAATCAGTCAATCAGTCAATCTGTCTGTCTGTCTGTCAGTCAGTCAGACAGACAGATTGACAAACAGACTGACTGACAGACAGATTGACTGACTGACAGACAGATAGATTGACTGATTGACAGACAGACAGACAGATTGACTGACTGACAGACAGACAGACAGGTTGACAGACAGACAGACAGGTTGACAGACAGACAGACAGACAGACAGACAGACAGACAGACAGACAGACAGACAGACAGACAGACAGATTGACTGACAGGCAGATTGACTGACAGACAGACAGACAGATTGACTGACAGACAGACAGATTGACTGACAGACAGACAGATTGACTGACTGACAGACAGATTGACTGACTGACAGACAGACAGACAGATTGACTGACAGACTGACAGATTGACTGACTGACTGACTGACAGACAGACAGACAGACAGACAGACAGACAGACAGACAGACAGACAGACTGACAGACTTTATGACAACACCGTCCATAGTTCTACTTGACAGATAATCACTGTCTTGGCTCTATATGCAACACTGGATCTCTGTCTGAGCGATAGTGACTGAGATAAGCCCTGATAAAAAAGAAGAGAGATTCCGTGGGATAGGAATGCTATCGGGATGAGGGTGTGTTGTTGGGAGCATTAGGCTGAGAAGGCCTGGCTCTGAGAATACAGATCTGTCAATTAGACTCATAACCTCACTGCTGGAACACGTTCACCTTACACCACATAGACCTGAACAGCTGTGTGTGTGTGTGTGTGTGTGTGTGTGTGTGTGTGTGTGTGTGTGTGTGTGTGTGTGTGTACAGCCCTTCTCTTACATGTTGTGCGTTCTTGATGAGCCTCCTGGCCTGCTCCTTGATGCTGGGCATGTCGGGGTCGCTGGGGTTGACCAGGGTCGTGACCTCTGTGGGACCGATGAAGCTGTGCGCCTGGAGGGGCCAGCCCAGGTCCAACCCCGGGGCCGCCGTGTCAGAGTGCAACGGCCAGTAGGTGTCAGACGAGCCGTCTGCATCTGCCTGGGGAAAACATGAGCGGGCTGTTAGTGAACTATATTTACACTATGACAACAGGAAAATATCAATATATATATATATACGATATTATACAATGCCTCCACCTCTATTTTAGTGAAATAAATTAATGAATCATTCATAGTCAGACTCCGTCAAGAATGAGGTGACACTCCATTATACTAGGACATCTTCACATAGCTCAGACTTTCAGAAGTCCCTCTCTTCTCATTTCAATAACAGTATCAGTCTTTCAGAAGTCCCTCTCATTTCAATAACAGTATCAGTCTTTCAGAAGTCCCTCTCTTCTCATTTCAATAACAGTATCAGTCTTTCAGAAGTCCCTCTCATTTCAATAACAGTATCAGTCTTTCAGAAGTCCCTCTCATTTCAATAACAGTATCAGTCTTTCAGAAGTCCTTCTCTTCTCATTTCAACAACAGTATCAGTCTTTCAGAAGTCCCTCTCATTTCAACAACAGTATCAGACTTTCAGAAGTCCTTCTCTTCTCATTTCAACAACAGTATCAGTCTTTCAGAAGTCCCTCTCATTTCAACAACAGTATCAGACTTTCAGAAGTCCTTCTCTTCTCATTTCAACAACAGTATCAGTCTTTCAGAAGTCCTTGTCATTTCAATAACAGTATCAGTCTTTCAGAAGTCCTTGTCATTTCAATAACAGTATCAGTCTTTCAGAAGTCCTTGTCATTTCAATAACAGTATCAGTCTTTCAGAAGTCCTTGTCATTTCAATAACAGTATGATGATAATAAGCGCTACCTCATGATAAGACAGCTCTGGTACGTTGGAGGTTGGCGCCTGGCTGGGGGTCTGGATGGTGGTCTTGATGTGTTCGATCTCCGGTTGACAAAGGAAGTCCACCACGTCTGCTGTCTGAAGGAACTCATAGTAACCCTGGAGAGAGAGAACACACACTGAGTTATCACGCACACGCACACACTGAGTTATCACACACACACACACACACACACACACACACACACACACACACACACACACACACACACACACAGAGAGAGTTATCACGCACGCACACACACACACACACACTGAGTTATCACACACACACACACACACACTGAGTTATTACACGCACGCACGCACGCACCCACACACACACACACACACACACACACACACACACACACACACACACACACACACACACACACACACACACACACACACACACACACACACACACACACACACACACACTGAGTTATCACACACACACACACACGCCAAAACGCGCAGTCCCAGACAAACACTCCTACTGTACCTGTAGGTCTGTCTCCACCAGAGCATCAATGGCGAGACGGTATTCTTCTCTGTAGTGGGGGGGCAGGAAGTTAGGGTCCAGGGGGTTGTCCCCGAAGTCCGAACTCTGGGACCTGTGGGCCATGATGGGGTCGGGGCTAGGGTAAAGGGGTTAGGGTAAAGGGGTTAGGGGCTAGGGTAAAGGGGTTAGGGTACAGGGGTTAGGATAAAGGGGGTAGGGTACAGGGTAAAGGGGTTAGGGGCTAGGGTACAGGGGTTAGGGGCTAGGGTACAGGGGTTAGGGGCTAGGGTACAGGGGTTAGGATAAAGGGGGTAGGGTACAGGGTACAGGGGTTAGGGGCTAGGGTACAGGGGTTAGGGGCTAGGGTACAGGGGTTAGGGGCTAGGGTACAGAGGTTAGGGTACAGGGGTTAGGGTACAGGAGTTAGGGGCTAGGGAACAGAGGTTAGGGTACAGGGGTTAGGGTAAAGGGACAAACCTGTGGGAGAAATATAGATGAAATATTGTTACTTTATTTAGTAAGGTTCCTCTATTAATACAAGAATCTCCTCAGCAAAGATGTTGGAACAGAGCAAACACCCCCTGCTGCCTAGTGTATAGAAACATAACACTATCAACAGTCACAACACCCCCTGCTGCCTAGTGTATAGAAACATAACACTATCAACAGTCACAACACCCCCTGCTGCCTAGTGTATAGAAACATAACACTATCAACAGTCACAACACCCCCTGCTGCCTAGTGTATAGAAACATAACACTATCAACAGTCACAACACAACACATCACTGTGTTAAACAGACTGGACCAGACACATCGCTGTGTTAAACAGACTGGACCAGACGCATCGCTGTGTTCAACAGACTGGACCAGACGCATCGCTGTGTTCAACAGACTGGACCAGACGCATCGCTGTGTTCAACAGACTGGACCAGACGCATCGCTGTGTTCAACAGACTGGACCAGACGCATCGCTGTGTTCAACAGACTGGACCAGACGCATCGCTGTGTTCAACAGACTGGACCAGACGCATCATTGTGTTCAACAGACTGGACCTGACGCATCACTGTGTTCAACAGACTGGACCTGACGCATCACTGTGTTCAACAGACTGGACCAGACACATCGCTGTGTTCAACAGACTGGACCAGACGCATCGCTGTGTTCAACAGACTGGACCAGACGCATCGCTGTGTTCAACAGACTGGACCAGACACATCATTTTGTTAAACAGACTGGACCAGACAAATCACTTTGTTAAACAGACTGGACCAGACACATCACTACACTGTGTTCAACAGACTGGACCAGACACATCACTACACTGTGTTCAACAGACTGGACCAGACACATCACTACACTGTGTTCAACAGACTGGACCAGACACATCACTGCACTGTGTTCAACAGACTGGACCAGGCACATCACTGTGTTAAACAGACTGGACCAGACACATCACTGTGTTAAACAGACTGGACCAGACACATCACTGTGTTAAACAGACTGGACCAGACACATCACTGTGTTAAACAGACTGGACCAGACACATCACTGTGTTAAACAGACTGGACCAGACACATCACTGTGTTCAACAGACTGGACCAGACACATCACTACACTGTGTTCAACAGACTGGACCAGACACATCACTCCACTGTGTTCAACAGACTGGACCAGATACATCACTGTGTTCAACAGACTGGACCAGACACATCACTGTGTTCAACAGACTGGACCAGACGCATCACTACACTGTGTTCAACAGACTGGACCAGACGCATCACTACACTGTGTTCAACAGACTGGACCAGACGCATCACTACACTGTGTTCAACAGACTGGACCAGACACATCACTGTGTTCAACAGACTGGACCAGACACATCACTGTGTTCAACAGACTGGACCAGACACATCACTGTGTTCAACAGACTGGACCAGACACTACACTGTGTTCAACAGACTGGACCAGACACATCACTACACTGTGTTCAACAGACTGGACCAGACACATCACTACACTGTGTTCAACAGACTGGACCAGACACATCACTGTGTTCAACAGACTGGACCAGACACATCACTGTGTTCAACAGACTGGACCAGACGCATCACTGTGTTCAACAGACTGGACCAGACGCATCACTGTGTTCAACAGACTGGACCAGACGCATCACTGTGTTCAACAGACTGGACCAGACGCATCGAAACATAACACTATCAACAGTCACAACACCCCCTGCTGCCTAGTGTATAGAAACATAACACTCTATCAACAGTCACAACACAACACCCCCTGCTGCCTAGTGTATAGAAACATAACACTATCAACAGTCACAACACCCCCTGCTGCCTAGTGTATAGAAACATAACACTATCAACAGTCACAATACCCCCTGCTGCCTAGTGTATAGAAACATAACACTATCAACAGTCACAACACCCCCTGCTGCCTAGTGTATAGAAACATAACACTATCAACAGTCACAACACCCCCTGCTGCCTAGTGTATAGAAACATAACACTATCAACAGTCACAACACAACACCCCCTGCTGCCTAGTGTATAGAAACATAACGCTATCAACAGTCACAACACAACACCCCCTGCTGCCTAGTGTATAGAAACATAACACTCTATCAACAGTCACAACACAACACCCCCTGCTGCCTAGTGTATAGAAACATAACGCTATCAACAGTCACAACACAACACCCCCTGCTGCCTAGTGTATAGAAACATAACACTCTATCAACAGTCACAACACAACACCCCCTGCTGCCTAGTGTATAGAAACATAACGCTATCAACAGTCACAACACAACACCCCCTGCTGCCTAGTGTATAGAAACATAACGCTATCAACAGTCACAACACAACACCCCCTGCTGCCTAGTGTATAGAAACATAACACTCTATCAACAGTCACAACACAACACCCCCTGCTGCCTAGTGTATAGAAACATAACGCTATCAACAGTCACAACACAACACCCCCTGCTGCCTAGTGTATAGAAACATAACACTCTATCAACAGTCACAACACAACACCCCCTGCTGCCTAGTGTATAGAAACATAACGCTATCAACAGTCACAACACAACACCCCCTGCTGCCTAGTGTATAGAAACATAACACTATCAACAGTCACAACACAACACCCCCTGCTGCCTAGTGTATAGAAACATAACACTATCAACAGTCACAACACAGCACATACAGTGCATTCGGAAAGTATTCAGACCCCTTGACTTTTTCCACATTTTGTTACATTACAGCCTTATTCTGAAATTGATTAAAATAAAAATGTCCTCATCAATTTACACACAATACCCCATAATGACATCACAATACCCCATAATGACATCACAATACCCCATAATGACAAAACTAAAACAGGTTTTTAGAATTTTTGCAAATGTATTAAAAACAAAAAACAGAAATACCTTTTTACATAAGTATTCAGACCATTTGCTATGAGACTTGAAATTAAGCTCAGGTACATCCTGTTTCCATTGACCATCCTTGAGATGTTTCTACAACTTGATTGGAGTGCACCTGTAGTAAATTCAATTGATTGGACATGATTTGGAAAGGCACACACCTGTCAGTAAAAGGTACATGACAGCTCGCTTGGAGTTTTCCAAAAACCTGACAGAGCTTGAGAGGATCTGCAGAGAATAATGGGAGAAACTCCCTGAATACTGGTGTGCCAAGATTGTAGCGTCATACCCAAGAAGACTCTAGGCTTTAATCGCTGCCAAAGGTGCTTCAACAAAGTAGTGAGTAAAGGGTCTGAATACTGATGTAAATGTGATATTTCAGATTTTTGGTTTTTATACATTTGCTGAGAGAGATAGAGATGTGTAGACAGGATCATCCATAGTAGTGCTGAGTAAACATGTTTTACAGGTGCGTCAGGCTGCAAGGTACTATAAGTAATATAATTATAGGTAAAATAATTATAGGTCATATCATTCCAGGTAATATAATTATAGGTAATATCATTCCAGGTAATATCATTATAGGTAATATCATTCCAGTCTGGATTCCTATCCTATAGCATCTACAGTTGAAGTCAGAAGTTTACATACACTTAGGTTGGAGTCATTAAAACTCATTTTTCAACAACTCCACACATTTCTTGTTAACAAACTATAGTTTTGGCATGTCGGTTAGGACATCTATTTTCTGCATGACACAAGTCATTTTTCCAACAATTGTTTACAGACAGATTATTTCACTTATAATTCACTGTATCACAATTCCAGTGGGTCAGAAGTTAACATACACTAAGTTGACTGTGCCTTTAAACAGCTTGGAAAATTCCAGAAAATTATGTCATGGCTTTAGAAGCTTCTGATAGGCTAATTGACATAATTTGAGTCAATTGGAGGTGTACCTGTGGATGTATTTCAAGGCCTACCTTCAAACTCAGTTTGAACTCAAACTCTGCACATGGGGACAAAGATTGTACTTTTTGGAGAAATGTCCTCTGGTCTGATGAAACAAAAATAGAACTGTTTGGCCATAATGACCATCGTTATGTTTGGAGGAAAAAGGGAGAGGCTTGCAAGCGAAAGAACACCATACCAACCGTGAAGCACGGGGGGTGGCAGCATCATGATGTGGGGGTGCTTTGCTGGATATATTAAAGCAACATCAATACATCAGTCAGGAAGTTAAAGCTTGGTCGCAAATGGGTCTTCCAAATGGACAATGACCCACAGCATACTTCCAAAGTTGTGGCAAAATGGCATAAGGACAACAAAGTCAAGGTATTGGAGTGGCCATCACAAAGCCCTGACCTCAATCCCATAGAAAATGTGTGGGCAGAACTGAGCAAGGAGGTCTACAAACCTGACTCAGTTACACCAGCTCTGTCAGGAGGAATGGGCCAAAATTCACCCAATTTATTGTGGGAAGCTTGTGGAAGGCGACCCAAAGCATTTGACCCAAGTTAAACAATTTAAAGGCAATGCTACCAAATACTAATTGAGTGTATGTAAACTTCTGACCCACTGGGAATGTGATGAAATAAATAAAAGCTGAAATAAATCATTCTCTCTGCTATTTTTCTGACATTTTACATTCTTAAAATAAAGTGGTGATCCTAACTGACCTAAGACAGGGAATTTTTACTAGGATTAAATGTCAGGAACTGTGAAAAACAGTTTAAATGTATTTGGCTAAGGTGTATGTAAACTTACGACTTCAACTGTATATTCACGAATAACAATTATACATCACGCTATTGAGTCATATCTAAAAACCTGTCTGAGACTAACACATATGCTGTTACATATGATCACAGTGTTTCCACCACGTCTGCTGTCTGAAGGAACTCATAGTAACAGAGAGTGACATTGATGACGTGCAGTGCTTGATTCGGGCCGGAACTGTCCGGAGCGCCATACCGCCATTTATAATTTGGAGCTAATTGCGTACTGGCTCCTCTATTAAAACAAAGTAGCCTATCGCCGGCCCAGTTTGATACGCAGAAACGGTTGATCAAAGCGGAATAAGCGCTGGATCTGTGTTGAATAGCGATTGAGAGTGGGCATTCATTTCCTGATTCTGCTTTGTTCAAGTTTATTTACCGCTTGTCTGTGAATCTGTGCGTGACCCTAAACTGTTCGAGATTGCGCAGATTGAAAATGCACCCGTTTTAATGCGCATGATGCACAGTTCCAAATTGCCAAATTAGGGTTTGTAAAGTCCTGACAAGTCATGGACATGAGTTTAATACTTTTTGTTAATGTAATTCATGAAGGCTGTCACGTTTGTCATAAGGAGTAGACCAAGATGCAGCGTGGTATGTTTCCATCCTTTATTTAGGAATAGAAAACTTCAAACAACAAAACGAACAAACGAAACGTGAAGCTAGAATAATGCTCACAGGCAACTATACATAGACAAGATCCCACAAAGCACAAAGGGGAAATGGCTACCTAAACATGATCCCCAATCAGAGACAACGATAAACAGCTGCCTCTGATTGGGAACCATATCAGGCCAACATAGATATACAATTCACCTAGATGACCCACACTTAATCACACCCCGACCCAACCAACATAGAGAATAAACAGCTCTCTATGGTCAGGGCGTGACAAAGGCACACTTTTAAATATTATAAATCACTTAAAAATATATATATCAGCCATTATCGCATACGTGTTAGTGCGTGTCTGTGTGCTGCGTGTGTGCCGTTCCCAGATGAGAGAGCAGCAACATTTCAGCAGCAGGTATAAAATAATGACAGATAAAATGACTAACTAGCAGGACAATTCAAAACATAACTTGCAGCAGTTATCTCGCTACTTAACTAAAGCTAACTAAGCATTAATATCATTGTCGCTTTTCCACTGGCACTGTAGAGCCTAAATAAATCTTCAGCGTTGGAAAGCTGGATAGAGTCCCCACTATTAAACCGTAGCCATGTAATTTCGACAATGTTAAAATATTCAAAGATTAGTCTAATTGGCTTGTGTGCATAGATCTCCCCTGAAACATGAATATTTGAGCCTTATATACATAAACATGTCTAGTTAGGTACCTTGTGTGCATAGATCTCCCCTGAAACATGAATATTTGAGCCTTATATACATAAACATGTCTAGTTAGGTAGCTTGCTTTGCAGTAGCCTACCTTATCCATTTGATCCCTGATTTATTGAATGGTGAAATAATTATATAAAGACAAAAGTATTTGGTTGTAATGTTGTAATATTTTATATCAAGGGTGGCAACCATCCTCCAGGATAGCTAGTGGGCATGAAGGCCTCATTGTAGCCTAAACATCGACTCCTCAACAGGACCTTGATAGGCAGACTTGTGTGTTTCAGGGCTGGATCAAAAGGCCAAGCCTGCACACCCAGATGCTCTCCAGATGGAGGGTTGACAACGTGTGACTAACAGTGCAGTTCTACTTTGTGGTGGGGGTGGGGGGTTCAGTGCCTTGATCAAGGGCACACCAGGAGATATCAGGTCTACATGGGATCAGACACAGTAGCCTTCCAGTCTCAATAATGCTTATTTTTGTTCATGTAGGCTATACTAATAGTCATGAAAATGTGATTAAAAGTCATGGAAAAGTAATGAGAAATGTATAAGAACTCTTAACAGTGAATAATCACAAGTCTCTATAGCATAATGTAATTTGTACATTTCGGGGGGAAAGGAGTCTTAATGGACCGACTTAAATACAGCTTCTGCACTTCTTTCAACCCAAGTCACTGGCGACGTGTTTATTGGTACACATCTACCAACCGAAACACAACGCTAACAGTGTTCCACTTGCTGGGACAATACCAGAGGGTCTGGGCATGCTCTGACCACATGATGAGGCCCGAACACATGGAAGCTAGACAGGAAGTGTTGTTCCTTGTTTGCTCACATAACCATGGAAACCTGCGGTCTGTGACTGATTTAGCCTGTGACTGACTGAGTGTGTGTTTGAGAGAATGTGAGTGCAAGAGTGAGGGAGTGCATTCATGAGAGAGTATGGTTATGACTGGGTGAGTGGGTGCATTCATGAGAGAGTATGGTTATGACTGGGTGAGTGGGTGCATTCATGAGAGGGTATGGTTATGACTGGGTGAGTGGGTGCATTCATGAGAGAGTATGGTTATGACTGTGTGAGTGGCTGCATTCATGAGAGAGTATGGTTATGACTGTGTGAGTGGGTGCATTCATGAGAGAGTATGGTTATGACTGGGTGAGGGGGTGCATTCATGAGAGAGTATGGTTATGACTGGGTGAGTGGGTGCATTCATGAGAGAGTATGGTTATGACTGAGTGAGTGAGTGCATTCATGAGAGAGTATGATTATGACTGGGTGAGTGAGTGCATTCATGAGAGAGTATGGTTATGACTGGGTGAGGGAGTGCATTCATGAGAGAGTATGGTTATGACTGGGTGAGTGGGTGCATTCATGAGAGAGTATGATTATGACTGGGTGAGTGGGTGCATTCATGAGAGAGTATGGTTATGACTGGGTGAGTGGGTGCATTCATGAGAGAGTATGGTTATGACTGGGTGAGGGGGTGCATTCATGAGAGAGTATGATTATGACTGGGTGAGTGGGTGCATTCATGAGAGAGTATGGTTATGACTGGGTGAGTGGGTGCATTCATGAGAGAGTATGGTTATGACTGGGTGAGTGGGTGCATTCATGAGAGAGTATGGTTATGACTGGGTGAGTGGGTGCATTCATGAGAGAGTATGATTATGGCTGGGTGAGTGGGTACATTCATGAGAGAGTATGGTTATGACTGGGTGAGTGGGTGCATTCATGAGAGAGTATGATTATGACTGGGTGAGTGGGTGCATTCATGAGAGAGTATGATTATGACTGGGTGAGTGGGTGCATACATGAGAGAGTATGATTATGGCTGGGTGAGGGGGTGCATTCATGAGAGAGTATGATTATGACTGGGTGAGGGGGTGCATTCATGAGAGAGTATGGTTATGACTGGGTGAGGGGGTGCATTCATGAGAGAGTATGGTTATGACTGGGTGAGGGGGTGCATTCATGAGAGAGTATGGTTATGACTGGGTGAGGGGGTGCATTCATGAGAGAGTATGGTTATGACTGGGTGAGGGGGTGCATTCATGAGAGAGTATGGTTATGACTGGGTGAGGGGGTGCATTCATGAGAGAGTATGGTTATGACTGGGTGAGTGGGTACATTCATGAGAGAGTATGATTATGACTGGGTGAGTGGGTACATTCATGAGAGAGTATGATTATGACTGGGTGAGTGGGTACATTCATGAGAGAGTATGGTTATGACTGGGTGAGTGGGTGCATTCATGAGAGAGTATGGTTATGACTGGGTGAGTGGGTACATTCATGAGAGAGTATGATTATGACTGGGTGAGTGGGTACATTCATGAGAGAGTATGATTATGACTGGGTGAGTGGGTGCATTCATGAGAGAGTATGATTATGACTGGGTGAGTGGGTACATTCATGAGAGAGTATGATTATGACTGGGTGAGTGGGTGCATTCATGAGAGAGTATGGTTATGACTGGGTGAGGGGGTGCATTCATGAGAGAGTATGGTTATGACTGGGTGAGGGGGTGCATTCATGAGAGAGTATGGTTATGACTGGGTGAGTGGGTGCATTCATGAGAGAGTATGGTTATGACTGGGTGAGTGGGTACATTCATGAGAGAGTATGATTGTGACTGGGTGAGGGGGTGCATTCATGAGAGAGTATGGTTATGACTGGGTGAGGGGGTGCATTCATGAGAGAGTATGATTATGACTGGGTGAATGAGTGCATTCATGAGAGAGTATGGTTATGACTGGGTGAGTGGGTGCATTCATGAGAGTATGGTTATGACTGGGTGAGTGGGTGCATTCATGAGAGAGTATGGTTATGACTGGGTGAGTGGGTGCATTCATGAGAGAGTATGGTTATGACTGGGTGAGTGGGTGCATTCATGAGAGAGTATGGTTATGACTGGGTGAGTGGGTGCATTCATGAGAGAGTATGGTTATGACTGGGTGAACAAGTGAATGGGTTGTTTGCAGCCTACAGTATGCTAATTAGCTGTCTGATGAGTGTGTAATAGTGTGTGTGTGTTTTATATGTTTTGTAAACCTCCACACACACCTAGAGCTATAGGTAACCAGGTAGGTTAGAGTCATAACCACTGGAACAAAAGCTGGCTGTAGTTTTAGTCAACAGCAGCACTGTGACTCATCTGCAGCCTACTAGTCAGGACTGCTACTCTAAAATCACAGAACATCTTTGTCATATCTGATTAAGTCTGCACTAACCTGTCGTCTGAGGTATGTTGTTATGTCAGTGCGAGAGCCTACCTGTATTGGTGCAGTTACACACCCAGACCTGAGGCCAAGTAGAGGTTACACAACACACAGATAACACCTTCAGAACAGGAGAACAGAGAGAGATAACACCTTCAGATCAGTAGAACACAGAGAGAAATAACACCTTCAGATCAGTAGAACACAGAGAGAAATAACACCTTCAGATCAGTAGAACACAGAGAGAGATAACACCTTCAGATCAGTAGAACACAGAGAGAAATAATACCTTCAGATCAGTAGAACACAGAGAGAGAGAGAGATAACACATTCAGATCAGTAGAACACAGAGAGAGATAACACCTTCAGAACAGCAGAACACACAGAGAGAGAGAGATAACACATTCAGATCAGTAGAACACAGAGAGAGAGAGAGAGATAACACATTCAGATCAGTAGAACACAGAGAGAGATAACACATTCAGATCAGTAGAACACAGAGAGAGAGAGATAACACCTTCAGACAAACACGAGGACGTAAGTGAATCACACATGTGTAACTGACCGGGGTTTGAACCTGTGTTAGCCTCCTGTACTAAAGCCTTGGCACACAGATGAGCTTACCAGGATCGCCCCCCCCCCCCCCCCCCCCCCCCCCCCCCCCCCTCCTGTGTGTGTCAACCCTGCTGATAGCAGTATTGATCGGCATGGTAACAGGATCTCATCTGTGTGTGTGTGTGTGTGTGTGTGTGTGTGTGTGTGTGTGTGTGTGTGTGTGTGTGTGTGTGTGTGTGTGTGTGTGTGTGTGTGTGTGTGTGTGTGTGTGTGTGTGTGTGTGTTCGTTCACTGGGTTGAGATAGGGTTCGGCCAATCAGACGCTGTTTTACTAGCTTTGAGGGAACAAAGGGCACACTAATTGGTGACATCCAGTGATTACAGTTTTTACCTGTCCAACAAGACACATTTACACACGGGACTATTTGTTTGATTTGTTGTGGCAACAACAACTTTGTCTTGACCTCTGATCGTGAAACAGGACCAATGAAAGGAATCGTTCTGCTTTGTGTGTGTGTGTGTGTGTGTGTATGTGTGTATGTGTGTATGTGTGTATGTGTATGTGTGTGTGTGTGTGTGTGTGTGTGTGTGTGTGTGTTTCTCAGCAAAGGGGCAGGGAAGGACTGTTTACAAGGCAGTAAACAGACAGGGTTTCATAAACCACTGAAGCAGAGACCCAATCTTCCACTCCAGGCTATAATGTCTATCATCTCTGTCTGACTCATAATAATAAGCAGAGACCCAATCTTCCACTCCAGGCTATAATGTCTATCATCTCTGTCTGACTCATAATAATAAGCAGAGACCCAATCTTCCACTCCAGGCTATAATGTCTATCATCTCTGTCTGACTCATAATAATAAGCAGAGACCCAATCTTCCACTCCAGGCTATAATGTCTATCATCTCTGTCTGACTCATAATAATAAGCAGAGACCCAATCTTCCACTCCAGGCTATAATGTCTATCATCTCTGTCTGACTCATAATAATAAGCAGAGACCCAATCTTCCACTCCAGGCTATAATGTCTATCATCTCTGTCTGACTCATAATAATAAGCAGAGACCCAATCTTCCACTCCAGGCTATAATGTCTATCATCTCTGTCTGACTCATAATAATAAGCAGAGACCCAATCTTCCACTCCAGGCTATAATGTCTATCATCTCTGTCTGACTCATAATAATAAGCAGAGACCCAATCTTCCACTCCAGGCTATAATGTCTATCATCTCTGTCTGACTCATAATAATAAGCAGAGACCCAATCTTCCACTCCAGGCTATAATGTCTATCATCTCTGTCTGACTCATAATAATAAGCAGAGACCCAATCTTCCACTCCAGGCTATAATGTCTATCATCTCTGTCTGACTCATAATAATAAGCAGAGACCCAATCTTCCACTCCAGGCTATAATGTCTATCATCTCTGTCTGACTCATAATAATAAGCAGAGACCCAAACTTCCACTCCAGGCTATAATGTCTATCATCTCTGTCTGACTCATAATAATAAGCAGAGACCCAAACTTCCACTCCAGGCTATAATGTCTATCATCTCTGTCTGACTCATAATAATAAGCAGAGACCCAAACTTCCACTCCAGGCTATAATGTCTATCATCTCTGTCTGACTCATAATAATAAGCAGAGACCCAATCTTCCACTCCAGGCTATAATGTCTATCATCTCTGTCTGACTCATAATAATAAGCAGAGACCCAATCTTCCACTCCAGGCTATAATGTCTATCATCTCTGTCTGACTCATAATAATAAGCAGAGACCCAATCTTCCACTCCAGGCTATAATGTCTATCATCTCTGTCTGACTCATAATAATAAGCAGAGACCCAATCTTCCACTCCAGGCTATAATGTCTATCATCTCTGTCTGACTCATAATAATAAGCAGAGACCCAAACTTCCACTCCAGGCTATAATGTCTATCATCTCTGTCTGACTCATAATAATAAGCAGAGACCCAAACTTCCACTCCAGGCTATAATGTCTATCATCTCTGTCTGACTCAGAGATGCCTAACGCATGCGTGTTTAATCAATGTTCTGACTGCTAACTCTCTACATTCCTTTGTGAACGCTGAGAGAGAGGGGGACAGAGAAATAGATAGAGAGGGGGAGGGAGAGGGAATGATAGAGGGACCCAGGGGGAAAGAGGGAAAGAGAGAGAGAAAGGGAGAGAGAAAGGGAGTGAGGTAGAGAGACAGAACCGAGAGGAAGAGGGAACATCTGTCTCTGTCTCAACACGGAAGCTGTACAACCACACACACACACACACACACACACACACACACACACACACACACACACACACACGCAATACAATAATGACAAAGTGAAAACATAATTTATAAATGTTAGCAAATGTATTAAATGAAATACAGAAATATCTCATTTACATAAGTATTCACACTCCTGAGTCAATACATGTTAGAATCACCTTTGGCAGCGATTACAGCTGTGAGTCTTTCTGGGTAAGTCTCTAAGAGTGATTACAGCTGTGAGTCTTTCTGGGTAAGTCTCTAAGAGTGATTACAGCTGTGAGTCTTTCTGGGTAAGTCTCTACACCTGGATTATACCGCTATTTTACCATTATTCTTTAAAAAATTCTTCCAGCTCTGTCAAATTGGTTGTTGATCATTGCTAGACAGCCATTTTCACAACTTGCCATAGATTGAAGTCATAACTGTAACTAGGCCACTCAGGAACATTCACTGTCTTCTTAGTAATTAACTCCAGTGTAGATGTGGCCTTGTGTTTTAGGTTGTTGTCCTGCTGAAAGATGAATTCATCTCCCAGTGTCTGGTGGAAAGCAGACTGAACCAGGTTTTCCTCTAGGATTTTGCCTGTGCTTAGATCCATTCTGTTAATTTATTTATCCTGAAAAACTCCCCAGTCCTTAATGATTACAATCATACCCATAACATGATGCAGCCACCACTATGCTTGAAAATATTAAGAGTGGTAATCAGTAATGTGTGTTGGATTTGCCCCAAACATAATTGCTTTGCCACATTTTTAGAAGTATTTATTTCGTGCCTTGTTGCAAACAGGATGCATGTTTTAGAATACTTTAATTCTGTACAGGCTTCCTTTTTACTCTGTCATTTAGGTTCGTATTGTGGAGTAACTACAATGTTGTTCATCCATCCTCAGTTTTCTCCTATCACAGCTATTAAACTGTTTTAAAGTCACCATTGGTCTCATGGTGAAATCGCTGAGCGGTTTCCTTCCTCTCCATTAACTGAGTTAGGAAGGACGCCTGTATCTTTGTGGTGACTGGGTGTATTGATACGCCGTCCAGAGCTTAATTAATAACTTCACTAGGCTCAAATGGATATTCAATGTCTGCTTTTTTTTTACCCATCTACCAATAGGTGCCCTTCTTTGCGAGGCGTTGAAAAACCTCCCTGGCCTTTGCTGTTGAATCATTGCTTCGACTGAGGGACCTTACTTCGACTGAGGGACCTTACTTCGACTGAGGGACCTTACTTCGACTGAGGGACCTTACTTCGACTGAGGGACCTTACTTCGACTGAGGGACCTTACTTCGACTGAGGGACCTTACTTCGACTGAGGGACCTTACTTCGACTGAGGGACCTTACTTCGACTGAGGGGCCTTACTTCGACTGAGGGGTACAGGGATGAGGTAGTCATTCAACAATCATGTTAAACACTATTATTGTACACAGAGTGAGTCCATGCAACTTATGTGACTTGTTAAGCACATTGTTACTCCTGAATTTATTTAGTCTCGCCATAACAAAGGAGTTGAATACTAATTGACTCAAGACATTTCAGATTTCATTTTTCTATTAATTTGTAAAAAATGTTGAAAAACTCAATTCCACTTTGACATTATGGGGTATTGTGTGCAGGCCAGTGACCAAAAACCTTTATTTAATCTATTGTGAAATTCAGTCTGTAACACAACATGTGGACTAAGTCAAGGGGTGTGAATACATTCTGAAGGCATTGTAGAAACACCTCATACATACACACACACACACACACACACACACACACACACACACACACCTCATTAAACAAACACACAGATTGATCCAGCATACCGATCCAGTTTTACAATTGTTCATCTAAATAAACTAGAGACAGAGAGAGAGACAGAGAGAGAGACAGAGAGAGAGACAGAGAGAGAGACAGAGAGAGACCGTGAGTGAGTGAGACAGACCGAGAGACAGACCAAGAGAGAGACAGTGAGTGAGACAGACCGAGAGACAGACTGAGAGACAGACAGAGAGAGACAGTGAGTGAGACAGTGATTGAGACAGAGAGAGGAGAGAAATGCAGAGGGAGAGAAGGAGGGAGAGAGAGATAAATAGAGAGAGAGAGTGGCAAGAGAAATAATAGGTTTCAAAAGGGTTTAAGCAGGTTTGAGTAACGGATGTCTGTAGCTAATGATCCTGTCAGTAACAATAACCTCATAATAAAACATTACCTGTCCTTCTCTATTATCATCACTGGGCAGATCTGAAAATCTATTCTGTTCACATCTGAAATGACACTCTATTCTGTTCACATCTGAAATGACACCCTATTCTGTTCACATCAGAAATGACACCCTATTCTGTTCACATCTGAAATGACATTCTATTCTGTTCACATCTGAAATGACACCCTATTCTGTTCACATCTGAAATGACACCCTATTCCATTCTGTTCACATCAGAAATGACACCCTATTCTATTCTGTTCACATCTGAAATGACACCCTATTCTATTCTGTTCACATCAGAAATGACACCCTATTCCATTCTGTTCACATCAGAAATGACACCCTATTTTATTCTGTTCACATCTGAAATGACACCCTATTCTATTCTGTTCACATCTGAAATGACACCCTATTCTATTCTGTTCACATCAGAAATGACACCCTATTCTATTCTGTTCACATCAGAAATGACACCCTATTCTATTCTGTTCACATCTGAAATGACACCCTATTCTATTGTTCACATCTGAAATGACACCCTATTCTATTCTGTTCACATCTGAAATGACACCCTATTCCATTCTGTTCACATCAGAAATGACACCCTATTCTATTCTGTTCACATCTGAAATGACACCCTATTCTATTCTGTTCACATCAGAAATGACACCCTATTCTATTCTGTTCACATCTGAAATGACACCCTATTCTATTCTGTTCACATCTGAAATGACACCCTATTCTATTCTGTTCACATCAGAAATGACACCCTATTCTATTCTGTTCACATCAGAAATGACACCCTATTCTATTCTGTTCACATCAGAAATGACACCCTATTCCCAACATAATTCACATAGGGCTCTGTCCAAAAGTAGTGCACTACATATGGAATTAAGGTCTCATTTGAGACGCATCACAGATAGAAGTACTGTACCTCTACCTGTCCTATATCATCACTGTTCTAACTGAAGAACCTCTCTCTACCTGTCCTATATCACCACTGTTCTAACTGAAGAACCTCTACCTGTCCTATATCATCACTGTTCTAACTGAAATACCTCTACCTGTCCTATATCATCACTGTTCTAACTGAAATACCTCTACCTGTCCTATATCATCACTGTTCTAACTGAAATACCTCTACCTGTCCTATATCATCACTGTTCTAACTGAAGAACCTCTACCTGTCCTATATCATCACTGTTCTAACTGAAGAACCTCTACCTGTCCTATATCATCACTGTTCTAACTGAAGAACCTCTACCTGTCCTATATCATCACTGTTCTAACTGAAGAACCTCTACCTGTCCTATATCATCACTGTTCTAACTGAAGAACCTCTACCTGTCCTATATCATCACTGTTCTAACTGAAGAACCTCTCTCTACCTGTCCTATATCACCACTGTTCTAACTGAAGAACCTCTACCTGTCCTATATCATCACTGTTCTAACTGAAGAACCTCTACCTGTCCTATATCATCACTGTTCTAACTGAAGAACCTCTACCTGTCCTATATCTTCACTGTTCTAACTGAAGAACCTCTACCTGTCCTATATCATCACTGTTCTAACTGAAGAACCTCTACCTGTCCTATATCATCACTGTTCTAACTGAAGAACCTCTACCTGTCCTATATCATCACTGTTCTAACTGAAATACCTCTACCTGTCCTATATCATCACTGTTCTAACTGAAATACCTCTACCTGTCCTATATCATCACTGTTCTAACTGAAGAACCTCTACCTGTCCTATATCATCACTGTTCTAACTGAAATACCTCTACCTGTCCTATATCATCTCTGTTCTAACTGAATAACCTCTCTCTACCTGTCCTATATCACCACTGTTCTAACTGAAGAACCTCTACCTGTCCTATATCTTCACTGTTCTAACTGAAATACCTCTACCTGTCCTATATCATCACTGTTCTAACTGAAATACCTCTACCTGTCCTATATCATCACTGTTCTAACTGAAGAATCTCTACCTGTCCTATATCTTCACTGTTCTAACTGAAGAACCTCTACCTGTCCTATATCATCACTGTTCTAACTGAATAACCTCTACCTGTCCTATATCATCACTGTTCTAACTGAAATACCTCTACCTGTCCTATATCATCACAGCCTGACTGAAATACCTCTACCTGTCCTATATCATCACTGTTCTAACTGAAATACCTTCACCTGTCCTATATCATCACTGTTCTAACTGAAATACTTCTACCTGTCCTATATCATCACTGTTCTAACTGAATAACCTCTACCTGTCCTATATCATCACTGTTCTAACTGAAATACATCTACCTGTCCTATATCTTCACTGTTCTAACTGAAGAACCTCTACCTGTCCTATATCATCACTGTTCTAACTGAAATACCTCTACCTGTCCTATATCATCACTGTTCTAACTGAAGAACCTCTACCTGTCCTATATCATCACTGTTCTAACTGAAATACCTCCACCTGTCCTATACCATCACAGCCTGACTGAAAAGACAGCAGCACCACATACAATGACATTCAGATACAAGCACACACACACCCTGGAATTAATTATTGTAAGCGACAACACGCACACACACACCCTGCCTGGAATTAATTATTGTAAGCGACAACAAGCACACACACACCCTGCCTGGAATTAATTATTGTAAGCGACAACAAGCACACACACACCCTGCCTGGAATTAATTATTGTAAACGACAACAAGCACACACACACCCTGGCTGGAATTAATTATTGTAAGCGACAACAAGCACACACACACCCTGCCTGGAATTAATTATTGTAAGCGACAACAAGCACACACACCCTGCCTGGAATTAATTATTGTAAGCGACAACAAGCACACACACACCCTGCCTGGAATTAATTATTGTAAGCGACAACACGCACACACACACCCTGCCTGGAATTAATTATTGTAAGCGACAACAAGCACACACACACCCTGCCTGTACATAGTCCATCTGTAAACAGCCCACCCAATTTACCTACCTCATCCCCTTACTGTTTTTATTTATTTACTTTTCTGCTCTTTTGCACACCAGTATCTCTACTTGCTCATGATCATCTGATGATTTATCACCCCAGTATTAATCTGCTAAATTGTAATTATTCGCTCCTATGGCCTATTTATTGCCTACCTCATACCTTTTGCACACAATGTATATAGACTCATTTTGTTTTTTTTCCTACTGTGTTATTGACTTGTTTATTGTTTACTCCATGTGTAACTCTGTGTTGTTGTCTGTGTCACACTGCTTTGCTCTATCTTGGCCAGGTCGCAGTTGTAAATGAGAACTTGTTCTCAACTAGCCTACCTGGTTAAATAAAGGTGAAATAAATAAATAAAAATAAAATGAATTATTGTAAGCGACAACACGCACACACACATATATGCCGTTTAGCAGACACTGTTATCCGAAGCAAATATTTGATGTATGTGTGGCCGGCTCCCTGGGAATCAAACCCACAATCCTGGCAATGCGACCACCATGCTCTACCAGCTGTGCCCTACAGAATCACACTGAGCCATACAGAACCACACGGAGCCATACAGGATCAGACTGAGCCATACAGGACCACACTGAGCCATACACTGAGCCATGCAGAACCACACGGAGCCATAAACTGAGCCATACAAGATCACACTGAGCCATACAGGATCAGACTGAGCCATACAGGACCACACTGAGCCATACACTGAGCCATACAGGACCACACTGAGCCATACACTGAGCCATACAGGATCACACTGAGCCATACAGGATCACACTGAGCCATACAGGACCACACTGAGCCATACACTGAGCCATGCAGAACCACACGGAGCCATAAACTGAGCCATACAGGATCACACTGAGCCATACAGGATCAGACTGAGCCATACAGGACCACACTGAGCCATACACTGAGCCATACAGGATCACACTGAGCCATACAGGATCACACTGAGCCATACAGGACCACACTGAGCCATACAGGATCACACTGAGCCATACAGGATCACACTGAGCCATACAGGATCACACTGAGCCATACAGGATCACACTGAGCCATACAGGATCACACTGAGCCATACAGGATCACACTGAGCCATACAGGACCACACTGGGCCATAAACTGGGCCATACAGAACCACACTGAGCAATACAGGACCACACTGAGCCATACAGGACCACACTGAGCCATAAACTGGGCCATACAGGACCACACTGAGCCATACAGGACCACACTGAGCCATAAACTGGGCCATACAGGACCACACTGAGCCATACAGGACCACACTGAGCCATACAGGACCACACTGAGCCATACAGGACCACACTGAGCCATACAGGATCACACTGAGCGATACACTGAGCCATACAGGATCACACTGAGCCATACAGGATCACACTGAGCCATACAGGATCACACTGAGCCATACAGGATCACACTGAGCCATACACTGAGCCATACAGGATCACACTGAGCCATACAGAGCCACACTGAGCCATACAGAGCCACACTGAGCCATACAGGACCACACTGAGCCATACAGGACCACACTGAGCCATACAGGACCACACTGAGCCATACAGGATCACACTGAGCTATACAGGACCACACTGTGCCATACAGGATCACACTGAGCAATACAGGACCACACTGAGCCATACACTGAGCCATACAGGATCACACTGAGCCATACAGAACCACACTGAGCCATACAGGACCACACTGAGCCATACAGAACCACACTGAGCCACACAGAACCACACTGAGCCATACAGAACCACACTGAGCCATACAGGACCACACTGAGCCATACAGGACCACACTGAGCCATACAGGATCACACTGAGCCATACAGGATCACACTGAGCGATACACTGAGCCATACAGGATCACACTGAGCCATAAACTGAGCCATACAGGATCACACTGAGCCATACAGGATCACACTGAGCCATACACTGAGCCATACAGGATCACACTGAGCCATACAGGATCACACTGAGCCATACAGGATCACACTGAGCCATGCAGAACCACACTGAGCCATAAACTGAGCCATACAGAACCACACTGAGCCATACAGGACCACACTGAGCCATACAGGACCACACTGAGCCATACAGGACCACACTGAGCCATACAGGACCACACTGAGCCATACAGGATCACGGATAGACAATGCAAACAAAGTGTGCAGCCTTGACAGCATATAGGAACACGAACACACACACAGCATGAAGACAGTTTGTTTCACCTGGTCACAGTTAGCTGTTGTGTTCTGCACTGAAGTCCACAAGCAAAGGGAAAAGGTGAGAGGAGGAAAGCGTGTAGATGCGAGAAGGAATTATACAACACGCAAAGTGATGCTGTTTTTATGTGGCTGCTATGAATGTGAACTGTGTGTGCGGGTGATCAGGGGGTATATTCATTCCGCCGATTCTGTTGAAAAACATTTCTTAAACGGAAGCAAACGGAACAGGGATAGACTGAAAACCGAAAAAACTGCATTAAAATGTAAACAGTAGGCTATAAGCCTATTTCAATCATACTGAAATACATTTCATGGTCAATCAATTGAGTTATATTTTGCTACTTGTAGGCTACTGTCTGTAATTTGGTGCGCAATGGTGTAACATGGTGCGCAATGGTGTGCCAAATTGGTGATTTAGTGCATTTTGATTGGATAAGCATTATAATAAGCCATCTCAATATAAAACAGATTGAAGGTTGAACAGAGCATCCAGACCACTATTGTGTTAAGTTACAGCCTTATTCTAAAATGGATTAAATTGTTTTTTCCCCCCACATCAATCTACACACAATAGCCCATAATGACAAGGCAAAAACAGGTTTTTAGAAATGTTTGCAAATGTATATATTTTTTTAAATAATATCACATTTACATAAGTATTCAGACCCTTTACTCAGAACTTTGTTGAAGCATCTTTGGCAGCGATTACAGCATCAAGTCTTCCTGGGTATGACGCTACAAGCTTGGCACACCTGTATTTGGGGAGTTTCTCCCATTCTTCTCTGCAGATTCTCTCAAGCTCTGACAGGTTGGATGGGGAGTGCTGCTGCACAGATATTTTCAGGTCTCTCCAGAGATTTTTGATCAGGTTCAAGTCCGGGTTCTGGCTGGGCAACTCAAGGACATTCAGAGACTTGTCCCAAAAGCCACTCCTGCGTCGTCTTGGCTGTGTGCTTAGGGTTGTTGTCCTGTTGGAAGGTGAACCTTCGCCCCAGTCTGAGGTCCTGAGGGCTCTGGAGCAGGTTTTCATCAAGGGTCTCTCTGTACTTTGCTCCATTCATCTTTCCCTCGATCCTGACTAGTCTCCCAGTCCCTGACGCTTAAAAACATCCCCACAGCATGATGCTGTCACCACCATGCTTCAACGTAGGGATGGTGCCAGGATTCCTCCAGATTTGACGCTTGGCATTCAGGCCAAAGAGTTAAATCTTTGTTTCATCAGACCAGAGAATCTTGTTTCTCATGGTCTGAGAGTCCTTTAGGTGCCTTTTGGCAAACTCCAAGCGGGCTGTCATGTGCCTTTTACTGAGGAGTGGCTTCCATCTGGCCACTCTACTATAAAGGCCTGATTGGTGAAGTCCTGCATAGATTGTTGTCCTTCTGGAAGGTTCTCCCATCTCCACAGAGGAAATCTGGAGCTCTGACAGAGTGACCATCAGGTTCTTGGTCACCTCCCTGACCAAGGCACTTCTCCCCCGATTGCTCAGTTTGGCCAGGCAGCCAGCTCTAGGAAGAGTCTTGGTGGTTCCAAACTTCTTCCATTTAAGAATGATGGAGGCCACTGGAGGCCAAGAATGATGGAGGCCATATTTTGGTACCCTTCCCCAGATCTGTGTCTCGACACAATCCTGTCTGAGCTCTACGGACAATTCCTTCGACCTCATGGCTTGGTTTTTGCTTTGACATGCACTATCAACTGTGGGACCTTATATAGACAGGTGTGTACCTTTCCAAATCATGTCCAATCAGTTGAATTTACTACAGGTGGACTCCAATCAAGTTGTAGAAACATCTCAAGGATGATCAATGGAAACAGGATGCACCTGAGCTCAACTTCGAGTTTCATAGCAAAGGGTCTGAATATTTACATAAATAAGGTATTTCTGTGTTTTATTTTTTAGTACATTTGCAAACATTTCTAAAAACCTGTTTTCACTTTGTCATTATGGGGTATTGTGTGTAGATTAATAACGAAAAATACTAATTTAATCCATTTTAGAATAAGGCTGTAACGTAACAAAATGTGGAAAATGTCAAAGGGTCTGAATACGGTTGTTGATGTGTCTTTCATTGCATTGGAATGTTGCAGGAACAGGACCTAGCATTGCATCTCCGCGAGATATTATTATTCTGAATAGCGGATCCCAATGACTCGACTGGATCCCGTATGGAGAGAAAGACAACTGCTCATTTTCAAGGACTCACACAAGGCTCATTTTAATTTCCTGATGCAACAGGAAAATTCTCTGCGACATATTGTTACTCCTGAATTTATTTAGTCTCGCCATAACAAAGGAGTTGAATACTAATTGACTCAAGACATTTCAGATTTCATTTTTCTATTAATTTGTAAAAAATGTTGAAAAACTCAATTCCACTTTGACATTATGGGGTATTGTGTGCAGGCCAGTGACCAAAAACCTTTATTTAATCTATTGTGAAATTCAGTCTGTAACACAACATGTGGACTAAGTCAAGGGGTGTGAATACATTCTGAAGGCATTGTAGAAACACCTCATACATACACACACACACACACACACACACACACACACACACACACACACCTCATTAAACAAACACACAGATTGATCCAGCATACCGATCCAGTTTTACAATTGTTCATCTAAATAAACTAGAGAGAGACAGAGAGAGAGACAGAGAGAGAGACAGAGAGAGAGACAGAGAGAGACCGTGAGTGAGTGAGACAGACCGAGAGACAGACCAAGAGAGAGACAGTGATTGAGACAGAGAGAGGAGAGAAATGCAGAGGGAGAGAAGGAGGGAGAGAGAGATAAATAGAGAGAGAGAGTGGCAAGAGAAATAATAGGTTTCAAAAGGGTTTAAGCAGGTTTGAGTAACGGATGTCTGTAGCTAATGATCCTGTCAGTAACAATAACCTCATAATAAAACATTACCTGTCCTTCTCTATTATCATCACTGGGCAGATCTGAAAATCTATTCTGTTCACATCTGAAATGACACTCTATTCTGTTCACATCTGAAATGACACCCTATTCTGTTCACATCAGAAATGACACCCTATTCTATTCTGTTCACATCTGAAATGACATTCTATTCTGTTCACATCTGAAATGACACCCTATTCTGTTCACATCTGAAATGACACCCTATTCCATTCTGTTCACATCAGAAATGACACCCTATTCTATTCTGTTCACATCTGAAATGACACCCTATTCTATTCTGTTCACATCAGAAATGACACCCTATTCCATTCTGTTCACATCAGAAATGACACCCTATTTTATTCTGTTCACATCTGAAATGACACCCTATTCTATTCTGTTCACATCTGAAATGACACCCTATTCTATTCTGTTCACATCAGAAATGACACTCTATTCTGTTCACATCAGAAATGACACCCTATTCTATTCTGTTCACATCTGAAATGACACCCTATTCTATTGTTCACATCAGAAATGACACCCTATTCTATTCTGTTCACATCTGAAATGACACCCTATTCCATTCTGTTCACATCAGAAATGACACCCTATTCTATTCTGTTCACATCTGAAATGACACCCTATTCTATTCTGTTCACATCAGAAATGACACCCTATTCTATTCTGTTCACATCTGAAATGACACCCTATTCTATTCTGTTCACATCAGAAATGACACCCTATTCTATTCTGTTCACATCAGAAATGACACCCTATTCTATTCTGTTCACATCAGAAATGACACCCTATTCCCAACATAATTCACATAGGGCTCTGTCCAAAAGTAGTGCACTACATATGGAATTAAGGTCTCATTTGAGACGCATCACAGATAGAAGTACTGTACCTCTACCTGTCCTATATCATCACTGTTCTAACTGAAGAACCTCTACCTGTCCTATATCATCACTGTTCTAACTGAAATACCTCTACCTGTCCTATATCATCACTGTTCTAACTGAAATACCTCTACCTGTCCTATATCATCACTGTTCTAACTGAAATACCTCTACCTGTCCTATATCATCACTGTTCTAACTGAAGAACCTCTACCTGTCCTATATCATCACTGTTCTAACTGAAGAACCTCTACCTGTCCTATATCATCACTGTTCTAACTGAAGAACCTCTACCTGTCCTATATCATCACTGTTCTAACTGAAGAACCTCTATCTGTCCTATATCATCACTGTTCTAACTGAAGAACCTCTCTCTACCTGTCCTATATCACCACTGTTCTAACTGAAGAACCTCTACCTGTCCTATATCATCACTGTTCTAACTGAAATACCTCTACCTGTCCTATATCATCACTGTTCTAACTGAAATACCTCTACCTGTCCTATATCATCACTGTTCTAACTGAAATACCTCTACCTGTCCTATATCATCACTGTTCTAACTGAAGAACATCTACCTGTCCTATATCATCACTGTTCTAACTGAAGAACCTCTACCTGTCCTATATCATCACTGTTCTAACTGAAGAACCTCTACCTGTCCTATATCATCACTGTTCTAACTGAAGAACCTCTACCTGTCCTATATCATCACTGTTCTAACTGAAGAACCTCTATCTGTCCTATATCATCACTGTTCTAACTGAAGAACCTCTCTCTACCTGTCCTATATCACCACTGTTCTAACTGAAGAACCTCTACCTGTCCTATATCATCACTGTTCTAACTGAAGAACCTCTACCTGTCCTATATCATCACTGTTCTAACTGAAGAACCTCTACCTGTCCTATATCTTCACTGTTCTAACTGAAGAACCTCTACCTGTCCTATATCATCACTGTTCTAACTGAAGAACCTCTACCTGTCCTATATCATCACTGTTCTAACTGAAGAACCTCTACCTGTCCTATATCATCACTGTTCTAACTGAAATACCTCTACCTGTCCTATATCATCACTGTTCTAACTGAAATACCTCTACCTGTCCTATATCATCACTGTTCTAACTGAAGAACCTCTACCTGTCCTATATCATCACTGTTCTAACTGAAATACCTCTACCTGTCCTATATCATCACTGTTCTAACTGAAGAACCTCTATCTGTCCTATATCATCTCTGTTCTAACTGAATAACCTCTCTCTACCTGTCCTATATCACCACTGTTCTAACTGAAGAACCTCTACCTGTCCTATATCTTCACTGTTCTAACTGAAATACCTCTACCTGTCCTATATCATCACTGTTCTAACTGAAATACCTCTACCTGTCCTATATCATCACTGTTCTAACTGAAGAATCTCTACCTGTCCTATATCTTCACTGTTCTAACTGAAGAACCTCTACCTGTCCTATATCATCACTGTTCTAACTGAATAACCTCTACCTGTCCTATATCATCACTGTTCTAACTGAAATACCTCTACCTGTCCTATATCATCACAGCCTGACTGAAATACCTCTACCTGTCCTATATCATCACTGTTCTAACTGAAATACCTTCACCTGTCCTATATCATCACTGTTCTAACTGAAATACTTCTACCTGTCCTATATCATCACTGTTCTAACTGAATAACCTCTACCTGTCCTATATCATCACTGTTCTAACTGAAATACATCTACCTGTCCTATATCTTCACTGTTCTAACTGAAGAACCTCTACCTGTCCTATATCATCACTGTTCTAACTGAAATACCTCTACCTGTCCTATATCATCACTGTTCTAACTGAAGAACCTCTACCTGTCCTATATCATCACTGTTCTAACTGAAATACCTCCACCTGTCCTATACCATCACAGCCTGACTGAAAAGACAGCAGCACCACATACAATGACATTCAGATACAAGCACACACACACCCTGGAATTAATTATTGTAAGCGACAACACGCACACACACACCCTGCCTGGAATTAATTATTGTAAGCGACAACAAGCACACACACACCCTGCCTGGAATTAATTATTGTAAGCGACAACAAGCACACACACACCCTGCCTGGAATTAATTATTGTAAACGACAACAAGCACACACACACCCTGGCTGGAATTAATTATTGTAAGCGACAACAAGCACACACACACCCTGCCTGGAATTAATTATTGTAAGCGACAACAAGCACACACACCCTGCCTGGAATTAATTATTGTAAGCGACAACAAGCACACACACACCCTGCCTGGAATTAATTATTGTAAGCGACAACACGCACACACACACCCTGCCTGGAATTAATTATTGTAAGCGACAACAAGCACACACACACCCTGCCTGTACATAGTCCATCTGTAAACAGCCCACCCAATTTACCTACCTCATCCCCTTACTGTTTTTATTTATTTACTTTTCTGCTCTTTTGCACACCAGTATCTCTACTTGCTCATGATCATCTGATGATTTATCACCCCAGTATTAATCTGCTAAATTGTAATTATTCGCTCCTATGGCCTATTTATTGCCTACCTCATACCTTTTGCACACAATGTATATAGACTCATTTTGTTTTTTTTCCTACTGTGTTATTGACTTGTTTATTGTTTACTCCATGTGTAACTCTGTGTTGTTGTCTGTGTCACACTGCTTTGCTCTATCTTGGCCAGGTCGCAGTTGTAAATGAGAACTTGTTCTCAACTAGCCTACCTGGTTAAATAAAGGTGAAATAAATAAATAAAAATAAAATGAATTATTGTAAGCGACAACACGCACACACACATATATGCCGTTTAGCAGACACTGTTATCCGAAGCAAATATTTGATGTATGTGTGGCCGGCTCCCTGGGAATCAAACCCACAATCCTGGCAATGCGACCACCATGCTCTACCAGCTGTGCCCTACAGAATCACACTGAGCCATACAGAACCACACGGAGCCATACAGGATCAGACTGAGCCATACAGGACCACACTGAGCCATACACTGAGCCATGCAGAACCACACGGAGCCATAAACTGAGCCATACAAGATCACACTGAGCCATACAGGATCAGACTGAGCCATACAGGACCACACTGAGCCATACACTGAGCCATACAGGACCACACTGAGCCATACACTGAGCCATACAGGATCACACTGAGCCATACAGGATCACACTGAGCCATACAGGACCACACTGAGCCATACACTGAGCCATGCAGAACCACACGGAGCCATAAACTGAGCCATACAGGATCACACTGAGCCATACAGGATCAGACTGAGCCATACAGGACCACACTGAGCCATACACTGAGCCATACAGGATCACACTGAGCCATACAGGATCACACTGAGCCATACAGGATCACACTGAGCCATACAGGACCACACTGAGCCATACAGGATCACACTGAGCCATACAGGATCACACTGAGCCATACAGGATCACACTGAGCCATACAGGATCACACTGAGCCATACAGGATCACACTGAGCCATACAGGATCACACTGAGCCATACAGGACCACACTGGGCCATAAACTGGGCCATACAGAACCACACTGAGCAATACAGGACCACACTGAGCCATACAGGACCACACTGAGCCATAAACTGGGCCATACAGGACCACACTGAGCCATACAGGACCACACTGAGCCATAAACTGGGCCATACAGGACCACACTGAGCCATACAGGACCACACTGAGCCATACAGGACCACACTGAGCCATACAGGACCACACTGAGCCATACAGGATCACACTGAGCGATACACTGAGCCATACAGGATCACACTGAGCCATACAGGATCACACTGAGCCATACAGGATCACACTGAGCCATACAGGATCACACTGAGCCATACACTGAGCCATACAGGATCACACTGAGCCATACAGAGCCACACTGAGCCATACAGGACCACACTGAGCCATACAGGATCACACTGAGCCATACAGGACCACACTGAGCCATACAGGATCACACTGAGCTATACAGGACCACACTGTGCCATACAGGATCACACTGAGCAATACAGGACCACACTGAGCCATACACTGAGCCATACAGGATCACACTGAGCCATACAGAACCACACTGAGCCATACAGGACCACACTGAGCCACACAGAACCACACTGAGCCATACAGAACCACACTGAGCCATACAGGATCACACTGAGCCATACAGGACCACACTGAGCCATACAGGACCACACTGAGCCATACAGGATCACACTGAGCGATACACTGAGCCATACAGGATCACACTGAGCCATAAACTGAGCCATACAGGATCACACTGAGCCATACAGGATCACACTGAGCCATACACTGAGCCATACAGGATCACACTGAGCCATACAGGATCACACTGAGCCATACAGGATCACACTGAGCCATGCAGAACCACACTGAGCCATAAACTGAGCCATACAGAACCACACTGAGCCATACAGGACCACACTGAGCCATACAGGACCACACTGAGCCATACAGGACCACACTGAGCCATACAGGACCACACTGAGCCATACAGGACCACACTGAGCCATACAGGATCACGGATAGACAATGCAAACAAAGTGTGCAGCCTTGACAGCATATAGGAACACGAACACACACACAGCATGAAGACAGTTTGTTTCACCTGGTCACAGTTAGCTGTTGTGTTCTGCACTGAAGTCCACAAGCAAAGGGAAAAGGTGAGAGGAGGAAAGCGTGTAGATGCGAGAAGGAATTATACAACACGCAAAGTGATGCTGTTTTTATGTGGCTGCTATGAATGTGAACTGTGTGTGCGGGTGATCAGGGGGTATATGCATTCCGCCGATTCTGTTGAAAAACATTTCTTAAACGGAAGCAAACGGAACAGGGATAGACTGAAAACCGAAAAAACTGCATTAAAATGTAAACAGTAGGCTATAAGCCTATTTCAATCATACTGAAATACATTTCATGGTCAATCAATTGAGTTATATTTTGCTACTTGTAGGCTACTGTCTGTAATTTGGTGCGCAATGGTGTAACATGGTGCGCAATGGTGTGCCAAATTGGTGATTTAGTGCATTTTGATTGGATAAGCATTATAATAAGCCATCTCAATATAAAACAGATTGAAGGTTGAACAGAGCATCCAGACCACTATTGTGTTAAGTTACAGCCTTATTCTAAAATGGATTAAATTGTTTTTTCCCCCCACATCAATCTACACACAATAGCCCATAATGACAAGGCAAAAACAGGTTTTTAGAAATGTTTGCAAATGTATATATTTTTTTAAATAATATCACATTTACATAAGTATTCAGACCCTTTACTCAGAACTTTGTTGAAGCATCTTTGGCAGCGATTACAGCATCAAGTCTTCCTGGGTATGACGCTACAAGCTTGGCACACCTGTATTTGGGGAGTTTCTCCCATTCTTCTCTGCAGATTCTCTCAAGCTCTGACAGGTTGGATGGGGAGTGCTGCTGCACAGATATTTTCAGGTCTCTCCAGAGATTTTTGATCAGGTTCAAGTCCGGGTTCTGGCTGGGCAACTCAAGGACATTCAGAGACTTGTCCCAAAAGCCACTCCTGCGTCGTCTTGGCTGTGTGCTTAGGGTTGTTGTCCTGTTGGAAGGTGAACCTTCGCCCCAGTCTGAGGTCCTGAGGGCTCTGGAGCAGGTTTTCATCAAGGGTCTCTCTGTACTTTGCTCCATTCATCTTTCCCTCGATCCTGACTAGTCTCCCAGTCCCTGACGCTTAAAAACATCCCCACAGCATGATGCTGTCACCACCATGCTTCAACGTAGGGATGGTGCCAGGATTCCTCCAGATTTGACGCTTGGCATTCAGGCCAAAGAGTTAAATCTTTGTTTCATCAGACCAGAGAATCTTGTTTCTCATGGTCTGAGAGTCCTTTAGGTGCCTTTTGGCAAACTCCAAGCGGGCTGTCATGTGCCTTTTACTGAGGAGTGGCTTCCATCTGGCCACTCTACTATAAAGGCCTGATTGGTGAAGTCCTGCATAGATTGTTGTCCTTCTGGAAGGTTCTCCCATCTCCACAGAGGAAATCTGGAGCTCTGACAGAGTGACCATCAGGTTCTTGGTCACCTCCCTGACCAAGGCACTTCTCCCCCGATTGCTCAGTTTGGCCAGGCAGCCAGCTCTAGGAAGAGTCTTGGTGGTTCCAAACTTCTTCCATTTAAGAATGATGGAGGCCACTGGAGGCCAAGAATGATGGAGGCCATATTTTGGTACCCTTCCCCAGATCTGTGTCTCGACACAATCCTGTCTGAGCTCTACGGACAATTCCTTCGACCTCATGGCTTGGTTTTTGCTTTGACATGCACTATCAACTGTGGGACCTTATATAGACAGGTGTGTACCTTTCCAAATCATGTCCAATCAGTTGAATTTACTACAGGTGGACTCCAATCAAGTTGTAGAAACATCTCAAGGATGATCAATGGAAACAGGATGCACCTGAGCTCAACTTCGAGTTTCATAGCAAAGGGTCTGAATATTTACATAAATAAGGTATTTCTGTGTTTTATTTTTTAGTACATTTGCAAACATTTCTAAAAACCTGTTTTCACTTTGTCATTATGGGGTATTGTGTGTAGATTAATAACGAAAAATACTAATTTAATCCATTTTAGAATAAGGCTGTAACGTAACAAAATGTGGAAAATGTCAAAGGGTCTGAATACGGTTGTTGATGTGTCTTTCATTGCATTGGAATGTTGCAGGAACAGGACCTAGCATTGCATCTCCGCGAGATATTATTATTCTGAATAGCGGATCCCAATGACTCGACTGGATCCCGTATGGAGAGAAAGACAACTGCTCATTTTCAAGGACTCACACAAGGCTCATTTTAATTTCCTGATGCAACAGGAAAATTCTCTGCGACATAGGAGTGATCAAGTTAAGATCCGGCATCTGTATAACCATGACCACGTGTTTACTGTTTACATTAAGTACCTAAACACAGATCCACAGAGAGAATACAAAGACCCACAGAGAGAGATGAAACTCAGAATACATAGAACCATCTATATGCCCTATTCCACTAGTTAGGAATAGAAAAGGCTAAAAACTAAGATATGAACCAAGGTTGGTCATTAAATTTACAAGTGTGTCGTTTTTACATGTGTTCATCTTTATGTAGTATGCTATGGACATTGGGATTTAGAGGCTAAAGCAGACTGAATGAGTTTTTATGGATACATATTGTAGCGATTGAGGGGGAGCAGTCTACTGGAACAAGGCTTGAACCAGAAACTCTATGCTTGTGGGGCAAGTACAGTACACTACCACTTGTGCCATAAAAGGCCCAGCCCTTTGACAGAAGTTGAGGCAGCTGTAAACAGACACATACCAACAGGTTCAGAGACAGTTTCTATCTACAAGCCATCAGACAGCTGAACACTTGAACTTGACTGACCACCTGCTCTGAATCTCTGCACCTGAGCACACACACACACCCACACAGACACACACCCACACACACCCACACAGACACACACCCACACAGACACACACCCACACAGACACACACACACCCACACACCCACACAGACACACACCCACACAGACACACACATTCTTGCTACATGCACATCACTACTGCTGCTACCAGACTCTTCTGATTGTTGATAAATACTGCACATTTTAAACACTTACCCCCCCAATACCCCATTCACAAAAACAAGTGTAAATATTGGACTATAAATTGTGCCTTCCTGTATTATACTTACGCTAAAATATGTATTATATTCTACTGAGACATTTACTTGACGTATTCTTATATTTGATCTTTTCTAATTGTCGAGAACGAACCTGAAAGTAAGCATTTCGTTTGGATGGTGTACACCAATGTCTGTCCTGTACATGTGACTAATACAATTTGAAACACACACACACACACACACACACACACACACACACACACACACACACACACACACACACACACACACACACACACACACACACACACACACACACACACACTCTGACAGTAGTACACTCACTGCCATACAGGGAGTGTACTAAGCCTATTATCTGAAGTACTCTATACACACTATCTAGACATGGACCAAAGTCTCAGGTAGATACAGAGCAGAACATCTGTACTCAGCAGGTACAGTGGTTAGAGCGTTGGACTTGTAACCCAAAGGTTGCTAGATCGAATCCCTGAGCTGACAAGGTAAGAATTGGTAATTCTGCACTTGAACAAGGCAGCTAACCCACTAGGCTGTCATTGTAAATAAGAATTTGTTCTTAACTGACTTACCTAGTTAAATAAAAAATGATATTAAAACTCAGCACACACCTTCTGTATGGTAATTTGCAACACAAAGGAAACGGATTATATCAATTTACTTTAGTCCAACTGTACATTAGGCCTATTACATAACACGACTGACAGGCGGGGTGTTTAACATACCGTCCTGTCTATGCATATAAGTTAGGCTATAATAGAGGGCTAATATAATACGGTAGTTTCTTTGTGTCTATATGGATTCACACTAATTCATTGAAGACTGACACGCAAGTCTTGCAGAGTTTCTATTGGTTGGCAACTTTCAATGAAACCAGACGTTATTACAGAGTTATTACAGTAGCCTAATAAAACTACGATGAGATGGATACTGTCGCCTAAAGAACTACAGTCTTGCTATAGACACAGGCATATATTGAGTTACATAGGCCTAGAGATTATTGCAATAGGCTAATTTACAGAAGACACGGAGATCACCAGGATAGATTGACCTGTTTCAGAGCGAGTTGCTATGAACATAATAATACAGTCTCTTACCCTCCAGTGGGCAACAACTTGTAGGCTACTTTTTCTTGGCTACTTTGTCTCCCTGGCTTGAATCGCTTTATATCGCCGTATATCCCTCCCGTGGTACTTCCACTGGTGCTCACCGGCTCGTCAGTACTTGTCTACGGTGTACATTCCTGTCTCCCGGTGGGACTCCACCTTATCCGCCCAAAACGCCCCGGAGCTCCACACTACAGGCCCGACCTGTCTGCCTCAGTCTGATCCTACCGCTCCGCGCGACCGCTTCCACACCGCGGAGAAACAACCAGGAAGAAGTTGAGTAACCGGGCTTTCCTCTCTCTAACTCCTCCCATTCTCACTGCTGGAACGCTGACAGTTGAAAACTATTGGAAGTTGACTCTTGTGACGTTTTTCAAAAATATTACCTTGGGATAATTTGACAATATTGGCATAAATTGGATGGACAGGTAAAGTACAGCCAGATTGTGTGTGTGTGTGTGTGTGTGTGTGTGTGTGTGTGTGTGTGTGTGTGTGTGTGTGTGTGTGTGTGTGTGTGTGTGTGTGTGTACGGATCTTTTTGGAAAACATCTCCTGAAAAATATACTTAATTTGGATGAACATCAAACA